>NC_056751.1:700343618-700436118 GCF_019279795.1 Protopterus annectens | reverse complement strand
TAAAAATAACAATGAAAATACGAAATTAATTATAAAGAGAAAAACAAAAGAAAAAATTATGAACATTATGGGTTGCACTGATAACACTGGTCTAAATTTACTACATATAAGAGTAAGAACAAAAGGATAACTGTTGTTCAAAAGAAGGAAAATGTACAGACATTGATAGGAAGTGGGGGGGGGGATAAATAGTTTGGAGAATGGGAGGGGGAGAGAAAGGAGGGGGCTATAGTAGGGCTATAGTAGTAGAGCTGAGGGTTTAGGAGGTTAGTTTAAGCACAAGTTACTAACAGAGAAAGAAAGATAGGAGATGCAACAGATTATAAAGTAGGACAGACTAAGACTACGTGTGGTCAAGGCAATGGCATAATTTCAAGTTTAGTAGGTGGGATTTAAGCTCCTTTTTAAAGCAGGGAAAGGAAAGGTTGGATCTAATACGGAGAGGGAGTTTGTTCCAATTTAGTGAGACAGAGTGTTTGTAAAGTAATGGGCCAAAATTCCTTTTGGGTTTATAAACTGAGAGAAGATACAGCAGTCCAGAGAGGCCAGGGGGAGAGTAGAGACTAACATGGGAGGCGAGAGCAGGGCAGGCAGAGGGGTTGCTGAGTATGAAAAAGGTAGTGTGGAGTTGCGATTGTAGGAGAAGGTGCAGAAATTCCAGCCACTGAAGTTTGTTTAGTGAGAAGCAGTGATGCGACGAGAGTGTTTGGTTTAGAACAAATCTGGCAATTTTGTTGTATGTTTGTTCCAGATTCTGCATTGAGGTAGTTTGAATATTGGTAAGGACGGGGGAAGCATACAGAAGACTAGGTAAGAGAAATGCCTGTGCAAGAGTGCATTTAGTAGCAGTAGTGAGGAATTCTTTGTTCCTATAAAGTAGTCCAAGTTTTTGGTGGTTCTTTTTGATGGCCTGTTGTATGTACATGTCAGACTTTAGTCGATCATCAATTATTACCCCGAGGAGTTTGGTGTGTGAGGCAGGGGAGATAGTGGTGCCATCTAGGGAGGAAAGAGAAAAGTTGGATTTAAGGTGAGAGAGTGTCTGAGGTAGGAAGAGAAGGAGTTGAGTTTTCTTTGTGTTAAGGATTAGTTGATTGTTTCTGAGTCATTTTTTAACAGAGGTAAAGGAATTCTGTGTTAGTGTGTGTAGTTCAGAGATAGTATTGGAGACAGATAAGAGAGAAAAGTCATCTGCATATTGTATTACAGATGACAGACTGCAGGATGAATGTAGGTTGTTGGTAAAAATGTTGAAAAGGAGCGGTCCAAGTATGGAGCCTTGGGGTACTCCTGTTTGAACAGCAAGGAAGGGTGAGAAAGCCTGCTGCCATCTAACAGCTTGTTTTCTGCCAGTGGGGTAGGATTAAAACCAGCCAAGAGTAGGAGGAGAGAGGTATATGTCTGAGAATTTGTTAAGAAGGATGGGGTGAGACACAGTGTCGAAGACTTTAGAGAGATCAAGGAATAGACAGGAATGAGGAGGTTGTTGTCCCTAGCTTCTGCAACCTTTTGAGTAAAGGATATTAAGGCAGTCGAGGTACTGTGTTTAGGGCGGAAACCATGTTGTGAGGGAGTGGGGAGATTTTCGTGAATGAGATAGGATAGTAGTTGAGTATGTATACATTTTTCAAGAATCTTAGAGAGTGGTGAGAGAATAGTGATTAGTCTATAGTTAGAGGGTTCAACATAGTTGCCACCTTTGTGCAGAGGAGTGATACAGAAGGATTTCCATATTTCCGGTACTGTAGATTCCTGAATGGAGTGGTTGATTAAGACAGATACAAGATATGCAATAGAGTCAGCAACAATTTTCAGAAATTGAGGGGGGAGTTTATCAATGGACAGAGAGCATGGTTTTAGTTTAAGAAGCAGGGATTTGATATATTTAGTAGAAACAGGTCACATGGTAAAAGGCTGAGAGACAGAGGAGCATAGAAGTTTAGGGGGAGTTGAGGGTGACAGAAGAGTTGGGATGAGCAGAGCTACAAGAGGGTAGGAGTTTAGAGATGCTGCCTATGAAGTGTTTGTTGAGTAAGTCTGCAGTTTCACAGGGAGAGTGATATGGGAAAGGGTTAGGGATGATAGGAGAACCAGTGTGGAGCAGGGAGGTGATAGTACTCCAGAAATTTTGGGGGTCATTTGGGTGAGAGCTTTGAAATTTAGTGAAATATTGGTGTTTATCCAAAATAATAAGATTTTTTACACAATTTCTGAATTGCTTATAACCTTAGAGAAAGGTGGGAGTTTTAGTGGTTTGCCATTTTTTCCATAGAGCATCTCTTTCATGCATCAAAACATGAATAGCTTTGGAGTGCCAGGGTGTGAAATTAGATTTGATTCTGATTTTGTGAGCTGGGGGCAAGAGAGTTTAGGATATCAAGGAAAATGTGGTTGAATTTAGTAACAGCATCATTGAGTGGGAGAGTTTTTAGGAGAGACCAGTTGATGTCAGAGAGTCTATAGTTAAAGGTTTCAGGGGAAAAGTTAGTCAGTTTACTACAATCTCTGTAGAGATGGGGCTTAGAGAGATGAGGAGGTGCCTTAAGATAGAGATGGGAGAATGGTTACTAATAGAGTCAGGGAAGGTAGAAGGGTTACAATAGTTGTTTGGAGAGCTGGTCAAGATCCAGTCAATTTTGGAACCAGTAGCGTTTTTATTGTAGTGGGTAGGGGTAGTGATCAGTTGTGAGAATCCATACGGGTTTATGAAATGTTTGGGTGAGTCACCAATAAGGGAGTTCCAATCTATATTAACATCTCCAAGAATGATGGTTTCATAGGGGATGGAGGTGTTTATCCAGGAGAGTATATGTTCAAGGATAGGGATGTTTTTACCTGGGGGGCTACAGACAGGGACAATAGCAAACTTCTTATAGTTATTGATGTGGCAGTCTAGGAGCAGTAGTACAGCAGGGGAGAAACTAGGCAGGGTAATGTCTATAGATGTTAGCATCAGTGAAATAGAGTACAGGATAACCACCCCACTGCTTTTTTTGGGTGTCCTATCAGACCTATAGATATTGTATTAAAGTGGGAGAAATTCAGAGAAATTGATATGAGGTTTTAGCCAGGTTTCCATAGGGCAAGGATATGTGGTTTGTGTTGGGCCAACCATGCGTGAAGTTCGGACATTTTGTTGTTTAAGCTTTGGATGTTCATTGCAGAGATAGAAAGATGTTTGAGGCTGGAGATATTTGAGGATGTTTTTGGGGGGACAGCAGATAAAGGTGGAGAGGAGAGAGGGGAGGGACCAGGATTGGGGTGGATGTCACCAGAAACCAGAAGAGCAAAGCCAAGATGGAAAAGGTGAGGGTGGACATTTTATATATATATATATATATATATATATATATATATATATATATATATATATATAATTTGCATTGTTATAGAAAAATGAATGTAGATGGTGATTATCACTGTAATAAAATGACATGCATAAAATATTACATTCATAATATTTATGTAACAAGTTAATGATAATTTTTTTTCTAATTTACCTTTAATCAGGTAACATCCCAACAGGAAGCTTTCCATTGTTCAGTATTGCTATTTTCTGTTATCTGCTATTTTATATGGCAGCATCTTCTGCAAAGAGAGGTGTGCAGTTGTGCACTGCATGGTATGTAGCCCAAATATTGCACTTGGGCACTTTAATAGGGCATATGTATATGTTAACAGTGGAATGCATAGCAGGCTCTCAAATAGTGTGCATGTCAACCAGTGGGATAGGAATCAAAAGACAAAAAAAAATCTGATGGCTACCTGAATGATGGTCTCCCTTGATTGGCTCTTCCCTCCTGTGAAATAATGTCACAACTGATTGAGGTAGAGTTGTTGGCTGGGTAGGCAGTGAAAGGCAAAAAGAGCCATAATGCTTAATATTATTTAACATTTGTTTGCCAGGATAGTCAGACTGGACAACTTGTCCATTTTCAGCGGAGTCCTGGGGAGAAAAACTCCATAAGTTTACAGAGAGAAGAAAATTTTACAAGAGAGACATTACAGAGTAGAAGCATATATTAGTATACAATAAGAGGATATTCCCTCTTTTGGTTAAAAATACAAGTGTACAGAATATACAATGAGAGTAGATAAGAACATGGTAGAGCATTGCAAGATATTTCACAACTGAATATGAATATATAAATGTTTAAGTTTTCCATATATACATTGAAGCAAATATACATGCAAGAGTATACATACATATATATGTATACACATACATACACATGCACTAATATATATATATATATATATATATATATATATATATATATATGTATATATGTGTGTGTGTGTGTGTGTGTGTGTGTGTGTGTATATATATATAAATATATATATATATATATATATATATATATATATACATGTGTATATATATATATATATATATATATATATATATATATATATATATATATATATATATATATATATATATATATATATATATATATATGAATATATGGATCTAGGACTATTGAACGAAAGTTCAATAGTCCAAATCCAAAATAAACGAACGCACTTTAACAAAAGTGTTTTCACCGAAAAAGCACTTTCGCTAAAGTGCGTTAGGAAAAAAAAACACTAAATCTTCTTTTATGCAGGGGGGCAAGCCCCCCACACCCCCTACTTTTATATTCTCACTCCGAGGTCGCACTATAGTGGGGAAAAGGGAATTTTCCCTTAACTGCACCATAGTGCGAGCACAATGAGCATACTTATCTGAAAGTGCTGCTTCGGTGAACAGCACTTTCAGTTAAGTATGTTCTGTGATTTCTGCTTCAGCAGAAAGTGCCATCGGGGATCTGTACGGATCCCATATAGATATACATATATATATATATATATATATATATATATATATATACATACACACACACACACACACACACACACACACACACACACACACGTACATACACTCATATATAGGTTATTGCTCACACATGGATAGGTTTAGTTGGATGGTGTTGTTTGTGTTATCCAGGACAGATGGGTTGTAGAAATAGTAAGCGGGCAAGGCTTCAGGGGGTCAATTACAGGTGCATAGATGGTTGGTGAAGAGGTATGTTTTAAGTAGGCCTTTGAAGGAGGGTGTGGAGTTTTGTAGTCTGAGGTCAGGGGGAAGGTTGTTCCATATTTTTGCTATTTCATGGGCAAATAGTGATTCCCCGGAGTTGTTTTTGCATGTGATGGTTTTGATTAAGGCTTTGTTGGAGGACCAAAGTTGTCTATTTGAATTGTAGAAGTTCAACATGCCAGTCAGGTCAGGTCAGGGTTTTTCTCTGGATAGTACAGAATTAGATGAGCTAGGCTGAGCTGATGTAACCTTAATAGGTTCAGAAATTGAAGCCAGTGCAAGGCTTGCAGGGAAAGGCACTGGTGGCATTGTGATTTGGCATTGGTAGCGAATCTAGCAATTTTGTTGTAACAGATGGAAAGTTTATTAAGGTCAGTCGTGTAAAGATTAGTTAGAATTGGGGATGCATAAAGTAGAGCAGATAAGAGGTGGGTCCTGGCTAGTGCAATTCGAGATTCGGTGGTTAGATAACTTTTACAGCGATATAGGGAACCTAGCTTTTTGTGGTCTTTAGTGATGGCTGTTGATATGTGCTTTATGATTTGAGTTACTGGTCAGTGGTAACTCCTAGGGGTTTAGCGTCAGTGACAGGGGGGGTGATTTGGGTTTTGCTGGTGGAGAGTATAGAGGAGGTAAGGTTGCTCGTTTTAGTAGAGTGGAATAGCATTAGCTGTGTTCTCTTGGGTTTTACTATGAGTTGTGAGTTGTTAAGCAAGTTGTTAAAATAAAATAAAATAAAATAATACTTAACTAAATTGCCAGTGCTTTCTGTAGAACAAATGCGGATGCTGCATAAAATATTAATGAATACACAGATGTTTTAGAAATAATTTTTGTGTTTGTTTTAGGCAGTCTGTTTTTTCTTGCTTTCTCTAGCTTCTCTTTTGTCTTAATTATCTACATTTCCCAGTTCCTTTCCACATTTATCCTAAACCAAACTATATAACCAGAGTCTTAGTATTCCTCTCCAACCTCTTTAAACCTTTAAACTCATAGTTTACAATATCCGTATTCTTACTTTTATCCCTCTTCACCACTCGTTTCAACTACACCTCAGATTCACTTTTTGTTCTCCACTATGCAGCCGATTCATTGTGTTCGATGAGCAGTGTTACATCATCTGCTGAGGTTTCCACTCTCGTTTCCCTACCTGCCTTATTCTTCAAACCTTTTATGCCCCCAACTTGTTGTAGTTTAATAAGATGCTTACATACTAAGCTTTGAGGAACAAATTAATGGCCTCCTCTTAATGATTTTAGTGTCCCTTTTTTGCAGATCTGTCATTTTTTGTACTATAAATGGTCTGACGCTCGTAACATAACAAATTAGAAGTATTCCCTCAGGACTTCTGTAATCAAGTTCCTCACCTTTCCACACACGTTCAGCACATTTTTCAAATGTGTAATCGCCCTCCATTACTGAATGCCGATCTTTACATATTTAGTTCATTGCAGATGTGCCAGATTTATGTAACTGTTAGGGCACGTGATTGTCATTTATTGTCACAGCTGTTAACCATTTGTTAGATATCCTTAAATGCTAATGAGATAGCTAAAGTGATATACATGCCATGTGATACACTGAAGCTACATAGAATTTAGTTTGCAATGGAGATGTCCTGGAAGTCAGATCACAAGTGTGTCATTTATTAAGTTTCATGATAGAACATTGGTACCTCAATAGGGGAACTGCCTGAAAGACCGGAAAAAAAAATAATAAATGTGGAGAAATGAAGAAATATACTTTTTTTCTAGATTTTCTGTGCTAGGAGTAACAGGCATGTAATTCACAGAATTGTAAACCAATGATCATGGCAAACAAATGGGTTAAGGGGATTTTATATATATTTATATATGTATATATATATATATATATATATATATATATATATATATATATATATATATACATACATATACATATACACACATGTATGGGAGCCATGATGTTAGTCAAATGTGGTTAAAGTCAACATCTGTTTTGTCAACACACTTTAGGCAATAAAACAGATGGTCAACAGTTCTAGCTGCATTACTGGGTTTAGGTAGTATGTCCTTTCCTTAGTATTGTGCAGTCTTGAAGTTAGGATATATAAGTAGCAGGGGGTGTAGGAGGTGTAGAGGGTTTTCCCCACTGCAAAAAACATAGCTGAAATATTGCTTGCTCTGAGGTTATTTATCAGACCATGCTCAGTTCAGTGTCAAGATTTATTTTTCAGTTTTTGTTTTGTTGAGGCTAGTTATGTAGATTTTAATATATGTGTGTATATGGGTTCCCTTGAGAATTTCGAATTCCCAAAAACTTGAATTCCATATGGTCGAGACCATATGATCGAAGTTTTACAACTTTGAATTTCTGAACAGAGATCTGCATACAGTGCAGAACGGGAAATTCTCCCTTTTCCTTGCTGTAGTATGATCTCGGAGTTGGTATATTTAAATAGCGGGAGGTGTAGGGGCGCAGCTTCCCCACGTGGGGGGTGCTGGGAGGCTTGCCCCCATGCAAAAACATTGAGGAACATGCTTTTGTCTTCTTTTTGGATTTATTTCAGCATTTTGAACTTCTAAAACTTCGATCATATGGTCTCGACCATATGAAATTCGAAGTTTTGGGAATTCAAAATTCTGAAGTGAATCCGTGTATATTTACACACACACACACACACACACACACACACACACACACACACACACACACACACACACACACACACACACACACCAAAAACTATACCCCATCAATATTTTATTTTATTTTATTTATTTATTTATTCATTCATTAACCCAGCCACTGGGGATGCACAAGCCAGTGCATTTCTTTGTGCCGGTCCCAAGCCTGGATAAATGGGGAGGGTTGTGTCAGGAAGGGCATCTGGCATAAAATTTTGCCAA
This sequence comes from Protopterus annectens, assembly GCF_019279795.1. NCBI lineage: Eukaryota > Metazoa > Chordata > Ceratodontiformes > Protopteridae > Protopterus > Protopterus annectens. The sequence continues at coordinate 700,428,141 of NC_056751.1, read as the reverse complement.
ATCATACATGCAGACAACAGTACAGATATACATACCGGATCGGTCAAGGCCCGGGTTAACAACGACTGCCACCAGTATTGTTGGCCAACAGGGTGCTGGCGGAAATTGGGCTACTGTTGGCCGAAGGAGGAGAAGAGGAGGAAGGCATGCCTGAAGGCAGGCAAAGGCTAGGACTGTTATAGTGAAGGCTGGAACTCTGAATGTTGGCAGTATGACTGCTATAGGGAGAGAGCTAGCTGATATGATAGACCGAAGGAAGGTTGGTATATTGTGTGTGCAAGAGACCAGATGGAAGGGGAGCAAGGCTATGTGTATTGGAGGCCGGTTCAAATTGTTTTATCATGGTGTGGATGGGAGGAGAAATATAGGCATTTTTCCGAAGGAACAGTATGCTAAGAGTGTTTTGGAGGTTCTTTTTTGGAAAGTATACCTTTGGATGGTAGCAGCATTCTGTTCTTTATCTTATAGTGTTTTGGAGGTGAAAAGAGTGTCGGATAGAGTGATGTCTATGAAGTTGGAAATTGATGGTGTAATGATGAATGTTGTTAGTGCATATGCTCTACAAGTTGGGTGTGCAATGGATGATAAAGAAAAATTTTGGAGTGAGTTGGATGAAGTGGTAATGACTGTACCCAAGGGTGAGAGACTGGTGATTGGAGCAGATTTCAATGGGCATGTTGTTGACGGGAACAGAGGGGATGAGGAAGTGATGGGTCGGTATGGTGTTAAGCAAAGGAATGCAGAAGGTCAGATGGTAGTGGATTTTGTGAAAAGGATGGACATGGCTGTGATGAATACGTATTTTAACAAGAGGGAGGAGCATAGGGTGACATACAAGAGTGGAGGAAGATGCACACAGGTGGATTATATCTTATGTAGAAGGGCCAGTCTGAAGGAGATTGGAGACTGTAAAGTGGTGGCAGGGGAAAGTGTAGTTAGGCAGCATAGGATGGTGGTTTGTAGGATGATATTAGTGATCAAGAAGAGGAGGATGAGTGTGAAGGCAGCATCAAGGATCAAATGGTGGAAATTGAAAAAGGGTAATTGTGAGGTGATGTTCAGGGAAGAGTTAAGACAGGCACTGGGTGGCAGTGAAGAGTTACCAAATAGCTGGGTAAGTACAGCAGAGCTAGTAAGGGAGATGGCTAGAAAGTTGCTTGGTGTGACATCTGGAAAGAGGAAGGATGACAAGGAGACCTGGTGGTGGAATGAAGAAGTACAAGAGAGTATACAGAGAAAGAGGTTGGTGAAGAAGAAGTGGGATTGTCAGAGAGATGAAGAAAGTAGACAAGAGTATAAGGAGTTGAGGTGCATGGCAAAGAGTGAGGTGGTGAAAGCTAAGGATAAGGCGTATGAAGAGTAAAAGGTTGGACACTAAGGAGGGAGAAAAGGACCTGTACCGATTGGCTAGACAGAGGGACCGAGCAAGTAAAGATGTGCAGCAGGTAAGGGTGATAAAGGATAACGAGGGAAATGTACTCACAAGAGAGGAGAGTGTGTTGAGCAGATGGAAAGAGTACTCTGAGGGGCTGATGAATGAAGAGAATGAGAGGGAGAGAAGGTTGGATGATGTGTGGATAGTGAATCATGAAGTGCAGTGGATTAGCAAGGAGGAAGTAAGAATAGCTATGAAGAGGATGAACAACGGAAAGGCTGTTGGTCCAGATGACCTACCTGTGAAAACATGGAGGTGTTTAGGTGAAATGGCAGTGGAGTTTTTAACTAGATTGTCAAATGAAATCTTGGAAAGTGAGAGAATGCCTGAGGAATGGAGAAAAATGGTTTTGGTACCAATTTTTAAGAATAAGGGTGATGTGCAGAGTTGTAGTAACTACAGAGGGATTAAATTGATCAGTCACAGCATGAAGTTATGGGAAAGAGTAGTGGAAGCTAGGTTAAGAAGGGAGGTGATGATTAGTGATCAGCAGTATGGTTTCATGCCAGGAAAGAGCACTACAGATGCGATGTTTGCTCTGAGAGTGTTGATGGAGAAGTACAGAGAAGGTCAGAAGGAGTTGCAGTGTGTCTTTGTGGATTTAGAGAAAGCATATGACAGGGTGCCTAGAGAGGAGTTGTAGTATTGTATGAGGAAGTCAGGAGTGTCAGAGAAGTATGTAAGAGTGGTACAGAATATGTACGAGGGTAGTGTGACAGCAGTGAGGTCTGCGGTGGGAGTGACGGATGCTTTTAAGGTGGAGGTGGGATTACATCAAGGATCAACTCTGAGCCCTTTCTTATTTGCAATGGTGATGGACAGGTTGACAGATGAGATCAGACAGGAGTCCCCGTGGACTATGATGTTTGCAGATGACATTGTGATCTGTAGTGAGAGTAGGGAACAGGTGGAGGAGACCCTGGAGAGGTGGAGATATGCTCTAGAGAGAAGAGGAATGAAGGTCAGCAGGACTAAGACAGAATATATGTGTGTGAATGAGAGGGAGGATAGAGGAATGGTGAGGATGCAGGGAGTAGAGGTGGCGAAGGTGGATGAGTTTAAATACTTGGGATCAACAGTTCAGAGTAATGGTGAGTGTGGAAGAGAGGTGAAGAAGAGAGTACAGGCAGGATGGAGTGGGTAGAGAAGAGTGTCAGGAGTGATTTGTGACAGACGAGTACCAGTAAGAGTGAAAGGGAAGGTCTACAAGAGGGTAGTGAGACCAGCTATGTTATATGGGTTGGAGACAGTAACATTGACAAAAAGGCAAGAGTCAGAGCTTGACGTGGCAGAGTTGAAGATGTTAAGATTTTCACTGGGTGTGACGAGGATGGACAGGATTAGGAATAAGTATATTAGTGGGTCAGCCCAGGTTGGAAGGTTTGGAGACAAAGCCAGAGAGGCTAGATTACGTTGGTTTGGACATATGCTGAGGAGGGATGCAGAGTATATTGGGAAAAAGATGCTAAGGATGAAGCTGCGTGGTAGCAGGCAAAGAGGAAGGCCTAAGATAAGGTTTATGGATGTGGTGCGTGAGGACATGCAGGTGGTTGGTGTGACAGAGCAATATGCAGAGGACAGGAAGAAATGGAAACAGTTGCTCTGCTGTGGCGACCCCTAACGGGAGCAGCTGAAAGAAAAAGAATTTATTTATTCATTCATTGGCATTTGTTTACTGGGAAAGTTCACTGGGCCAAAAAAAGCCCATTTTCAATGGAGGCCCGGGGACAAAAGTGCCAAGGTACCAATAACACTTACATAAAGTTTCAAGAAGTTTCCATAAAAATATCAAAAATGATCAATAGAATTACAAAAATGAAACTGGTAGAACATTTACATAAAAAATGTAGGACATAATTAAAGCTGATATAACATTATGCTAACAGTGAAGTCAACATGTTCATAATACAGACAGTAATAACATGAGACAAAACTAGGCAAAAGAAAATAGTGCAAAAATTATATAGTTATGAGCACCATGGAATGTGTGTAAATCCAGGCATTATATAGAATAAAAAAGCATATATAGAGAGAGAAAGGGTCATGAGGCATACTTTGTAATACACAGGTACAAGGAAAGAGGAAACAAAAGGGAAACTGAGGAAGATGAGAGATTTGGAGGGAAAACTGGACAAGATGGAATGTACAAAGGAGAAGACAGGAGAGAAAGAAGTAGAAGAAAAAGTGGCTGGAGGGAGCGTTGAGGGAGAAAGTGGTTAGAGAGTAAGAGAAATGCAGGAGAAGGATTTAAGCAGGTAAAAGTTTGTTAGGAATTATCAAGAAAACAAAAGTAGGAGTGGAGTGGGAAGTAGATAAAAACAGTTTTAGATTTAGTTGGTGAATTAGGTAATGGCAGAGGAAGGAATAGGTTCATAGGTTCATAGGTTGGTACTAGGCTATCGGCCCTAGGGCCTATACAAGCTTAACCATAACAATTCTCTGGATATTTCTTCCCACAATATTTACTTCCCTGGACCCCTGTCTAGCAGGGCGACTGACGTGATCCCTGGGGTGAATTTTCTATCTCCCATCCAGTCGTCAAAGTTCCTTTTGAAGAGGGCCAAGGAGGTGCTCTGCTTGACATGTATGGGCAGTCTATTCCAGAATATGGGGAGTCTCTGGGTCAGGAACCTGTCCCTCCAGCATGTTTTGTTTATTGTGATGACAAGGTTTAGATCCCTGGAGCATGTGGCTCTGAGGGATCGGAATTTCTTTAAGTGGAGCATGTCCAACAGCTCAGGGTTTGACATGGCCCTGTATGTTAAGCAGAGATCACCTCTGAGCAGATGATATGCCACAGAGTACAGCTGGAGTTGTTTTTAGATGGTTAGCATAGGGCATCTGCTTTAGGCCTGTGATTCTTTTAGTGAGGTATTTCTGTGGCCTTTCCAGCAGTTGCAGATGTCTTGTAAGGTACATGCCCAGCGGGGCATTGTAATCTATAATGGGTCTAATGAGGGATGAGTACAGTGGGACAATGACCTCCTTTTTTCTGGTCGAAAAGCCCTTAGTGATGAGGTATGCTACATAGAAGGATTTCCTGACTGTTGTGGCGATGTGGTTATCGAAGGTGAGACCACTGTCCACCTGTGCCCCTAAGTCTCTCATCACACTTTCCGTGTTTAGTGTACTGCCACCTATGTGGTAATTCATGGGTACATGTTTTTTCCCAAAGGGGATAACTATACATTTCTTGGCATTAAGCTTGAGCCCATGGCTCTGGCACCAAGCATCTGTTTCTGTAAGGCCCTTTTGTAGAATATCCACATCATTTGGGGATTCAATAATGGCTCCCAGTTTGCAGTCATCTGCGAACTTTGTTAGCCAGAGTCCATTAGTGTTGGCCTGTACTTCAGAGAAGTAGATGCCAAACAAGAGCGGTCCCAGGAGTGAACCCTGAGGTACTCCACTTGTCACTTGTCTAGAGCTTGATTTGGAGTCGGCTACTTTTACAGTCTGGGTTCAGTCAGTAAGCCAGATGGCAACCCATTGAGTGACATATGGATTTATGCCCAACTTAGTAAGTTTATCTATGATTCCAGAGTGGGGGATGGTGTTGAAGGCCTTGGCAAGGTCCAGATAGGCTGTGTGGACTGCCTTACCCTCGTCCACAGCTCTGGAGACTGATTCGAAGAAGTCAGTCAGGTTCAGGAGACAAGATCGGCCCTTCACGAACCCAAACTAGGTGGGGTCCAGTGTTTGAAGGTTGCCAATGTCTTTGTTTATAAGTTCCATGATAATGCGTTCCATGCTCTTGCAGATCAGGGTTGTCAGACTGATGGGAAGGTAGTTTCCAGGATCCAAGGTGGATCCCCCCTTGTGGAGTGGGATAACTGTAGCTGTGCGCCACTCAGTGGGCATGAAGCCTGAGGTGAGGCTATGATTAAACATGACACTTAGGTGAGGTGCCAGTTCATTTTGTAGTTCATGTAGTACACAGCCTGGGATGCCGTCTGGTCCCATGGATGCTGTATTGTTAGCTTTGGAGAGTGCAGTTTCTACCTGTGTGGCCATGATTACCGGAATTTGGCAGTCTTTTGGTATTACGATGGGCCCTTTGGGGGTGAGAGGGGGGTGAAGTTTGCACTAAATCGATCTGCCAGTATATTGGCAATATCCTTGGGATCAGTATATTTAACGCCATTCTGTTGTAGCTCAAAGCAGATCTGAGCATTGCCATTTAGATTCTTGACATAACTATAGAATGTCTTGTGGTTGTCTTTGGAATCTTTGGCAATTTTATTTTCGTAACTAGCTTTGGAGGATTTTATGAGGGATCTCAGCTTTTTCTGAGGCTGGTAAGGGAGTTTTTTGCATCCTGGGATTTTCCTCTTTTTGCAACAGTTTCTTCCTTCTGTTGTGTAGTTTGTTTATGGCAGGAGACCATCAGATTGGCTTCCTTTTTTTGGAGGAGAGCGTCTTGGTTCTATTTGGGATGGCACGATTCATGCACAAGTGGATGTGCTTGTACAGTGCCTTAGTGTAGGATTCAGCAGTTGAACTTTCAGCTCCCGTCTGCATGGGTGTCATGAAGTTTGTCACTTTTGACTTGAGTAGCATGAAGTTAGTTTTGGAGAAGTTTTTTACAGAGGTTTCTGTACTGGGGGGTGGGATGTGGATGCCAAGGGTGATTTGCTTATGGTCAGATCTGACCAATGAGGGGGTGACCACTAGTGTGGAGCATCTATCTCCCATGTTGGTAATGACCAGGTCTAGGATATTGGAGCCCCTGGTGGGACAATAGATTAGTTGATCCAGGGCATTGGAATTTATGATTTCCAAGAACCATTGGGAAAAGGTGCTGGTACCCGAGTAGCTTTCCCAATTAATGGCAGGTTAGTTAAAATCACCCAGTATTAGGGTGTTTGGTTATATCTTAATATTTTCCAGTATGTTTAGAAAGGTGTAGTGAGAATCTTGGGGCATGGTGGGGGATCTGTAGCAAGCTACAATTTGGATTGCAGTCTTACCTAATGTTAGTTGCACCTGGAGAATGTCAGATGCATTTGTTTGGGCAACTAGCCTGGAGGTGTGAATATCCTTGGTGAATATGGACACTCCTCCACCTTTAGTGTTTCAGTCTTGATTTGGTGGCCGAAAAGTGTGGTAAGAGTTGTAGCCTGGTATTGCAGGGGTGCTCTCTGGAGCCTTGAACCAGGTCTCAGTTACTGCACAGATATCGATGTTCTCCATTTTTAGGAGTGCCTCAAGAGAGTGCATTTTGAGATTTAGACTTCTAGCATTGAGTAGCATTACCTTCAGATTTTGCATGCTTGAACAGTTACATAATAATAAAATCTGTAGAACCAATGAACAACTCCTCTCGGAATCAGATGGACAAAGACACAACTGTTGTAAGATTTAATGCTTTTGTTCTACTATTTATTTCAAGAACTTCATCAGAATAAAATCTTTTAAAACTAAATAGTTTAAATAACTATTAAAAACCAATCAAAAACATGAAATGATGACATCACTTTCTACCAGCCCCACTTCAGTGCACATTTAATATTCATATCATCATTGAGGCCGGGGTGTGTGTCTGCATTTAAAAAGAGCTGCCACTTTTTATGTATTAACAAATCTGATAAATTTGGAAATCTTTTCTAACACAACAAAGCTAAAAACAGTGAAATGTTTACAAATAACACTGTGTTTGGCCATTGCATTTTTTTACATCACAGTTTTTAATCACAGACTTATGCTTTGTAATCCGATCAGCCGAATGTCTCAAAGTTTTGTCTATATAAAAACTACAGCAAGCTTTGCAAATGCCTAAGTAAACCACTGATTTGGAATGGCAGTTGTGAAAACGTGGAATAACACACTTAAAATTACATTGCTTTAACTCTATTTGTTTACCCACTCAGATGTCATCTGAAACATTACACTTTCCACACTTATACATGCCACGAATAAGTGTCTTTTTACCATAAAACATCCTTCACCTCTTTCAAAATTATGTTTCAACATTTTTGTCTTTTTACAAAATTTTGGGCTGTCGCCCACTATACAGATCAAATCTTTATTACCTTGCAAAATACAGCTCTTACTACAAATGATATTATGAATGGCTAATATGTCAGTGCAGGTAAGAACTGGAAAACTGACAATATCACTAAGTGCCTTGATTTTTGAGTTTACCGTAAATCCATATTGCAAAATAGGTGCATATTTTGAATTCCTTAATGGAATAACTTCTTTCATTAGTTTACTAATAAACATTTCAAGATAATGTTTGTCAGCAAATGATTGCTTAAGGAATAAACATTCATTGTCAAAAAGATTGTTATCACTAATAATATGCAATAAACTGATGTATTGACCCTTAACAATATTCTTTTTTCCATAAAGGTTGGATGTTGGCTTTGAAAATCTAGATAATAGTTCCTGAACCTTTTCTTCCTAAAAATGTTTGAAGTGAATACTATATTGACTGGATCTAAACTTAAATCTATATCTAGAAACGGCACTTGAAGCCCAACTTTAGAGATAGTAAAGTTAAGAAAATTGATGCTGTTTTTAAGCTCATTTAAAAATCTATCAAGTTCTTCCCTAGTACCCTGTCACAGAAAAAAAAGATATTGGGCCAGATTCAATAAAGCCTACACTAAGTGTAAACAATATGTATTGAAAAAATCATATCACATTTTTTGTGCTTTCTAGTCACTCAGAAAGATTACACTAAGTGTACATGTAGTCTGCACTTTGTGGTAACCTTTATGAAGCCCTGTCAGTATTTAAAGCTGCAAAAATATTAGTAGGAAAACTAAAATCAGGAGGAAGAAGGTGTGAGTTATACCTGTGTTGTCTGTTCACTCAGAACAGTGTACACTTAGTGTAGGCATTACTGAATTCCAGGGATTGTTTTTTTAACATTTGTATAATTTGGGTTTATTAAATCCTTAAAGATTTACCAACACATCGACTTCCCATGAGCTTAGAGCTAAATTGGCAAAAGCTGGAGCCAACTTCACTCCCATTGCCACGCCCCTTTTCTGATGATAAATGTTATTGTTGAAACTGAAAAAAATGTTTTCTAGAACTAACTCAATAAGAGTATAAATGGTGTTAATTTTCATAGTGCTCAAAGTAGAATATTTACTTAAATAATACGTCCTAACCAGTTCGATGCCAGGCCTATGTGGAATACTTGTATATAAGGACTCCACATCCAGCATCGCCATCATTTTGTCATGTGCACTCATTTGGTATTTCTTTAACTCATTCAAAAACAACCATGAGTGTTTGAGAAAAAATTTTGTTTGCTGGACTAAAGCATTTAACTTCCAATCAACCAGTTCAGAAATATATTCAGTTTTATGTTTCTTGAGCAAAACAATATGATGAATAGGGGGGGGGGCTGTCTCATTTTTGTGTATTTTGGGATGGCAAATAGTTTCCCTAAGCTGGGAAAATCTATTGTCATGAAATTACACTCTTGCACAGTTATAAAAGGTCTACCAAACTTAAATCAATATTACTAAATTCCATCAATACATCCTTTTCTGAAATAACCTGATAACAATCATCATTAAGCAAACATTCTTATATTTTTTCTATATATGTCATAGTTTCCATCACTACTACCCCTATCCCTTTATTCGCTTTCATGATCCTGATGTTGCGGTCAGAACTCAGTTCTCTCAAAACCTGAAATTTGTTAGGAGATAAATTTGCTTTACTGGGGTTGCTAGAGTTGTGTCTGCATTAGATATCTGTAATGTCATGAGGCTAGCCACTTTGTAGATTTGTAGTTGAGTACAGGGGGCCAATTTGGGACACAGCATCATTTTTAGTAATGCTAGTGGTGGTGAGGGGATTGAATAGTTCAAGAAAAATAGCTGCACTTGCTTTTGAGATGCACAGATCCCAGCCCATGGTATTTTTTTGGCATTGTGTTGTAGTTTAACTATGAGAGAGACTGTGTGTGTGTGTGTGTGTGTGTGTGTGTGTGTGTGTGTGTGTGTGTGTGTGTGTGTGCATATACATACATGTGTGTCTACAGCCATGTGTGTTCGGATATGCAAGTGTTAAAATGTCTCCATAGCATGTTATTCTACATTGTTTTGGTCATGGAAGATTCATATGTAATAAGTAAGACTGATAAATATATGCTGCTTCAATTAAATTAAAGTATCATATAGCATTTATATCAAGAATAGCACTACAAACTCCCTAACTCATCTGCAATACAATTTCCCCAAAACACTTGAGTTATTTAACTTTTCTCCTTAATTTCTGCATTGCATTGATGGTACTGGTGGTGCTATTTAAATAATAACGTTACTTGATCCAGAAAATTAATTTGGCCATCTTCTTACTACCCTCAATAATTCTACCTTCATAGTTTGGGCCAGACAAAGCGATATGGACCTCATAAATAAAGATATTGTGGTCCTACAGACACTGGATCCTACCCAGTTCGGCTTTGTTAAGGGCAGATCCTGCCTCTTAAACCTGGTCGATTTCTTTGAAACAGTCACCAAGGCCATTGGCAAGGGGAAGATGGTCCACACAGCCTACCTGGACCTCGCAAAAGCCTTCGATACAGTACCCCACTTGGGCATTATAGATAAGCTCACCAGCTTAAATATAAACCCCTATGTCACTAGATGGGTTGCAAACTGGCTCAAGGACAGAACCCACATGGTTAGAATTGCTGGAGCCATGTCAGACTCCAAACCAGTTACAAGTGGTGTCCCACAAGGCTCAGTCCTGGGACCTCTCTTGTTCGGTATATATTTCTTGGAGGTACAGGCCAACACGGAAGGACTGTGGCTGACCAAGTTCGCAGATGACTGCAAACTGGGCGCCATAATTGACTCTCCGGCTGACACAAGCATCCTCCAAAAGGGCCTCATAGAAACAGACAACTGGTGCCAGAGCCATGGACTCAAGCTAAACGCCAAAAAGTGTATAGTCATCCCCTTTGGCAAAAACAAAGTGGCCACAAATTACCACATAGGTGGTAATCCATTAAGTACGGAAGAAGTAATTAAGGACCTGGGGACCCAAGTTGATAGCAATCTCTCATTTGACAACCACGTGGCCAAAGTGGTTAGAAAAACATTTTATATAGCCCACCTAATCATGAAGGGATTCACATCTAGATCAGGGGAGGTCATCGTGCCTCTTTACTCATCCCTCATCAGGCCCATAATTGAGTACAATGCCCCTTTTGGGATGTACCTTACCAGACATCTGCAGCAACTGTAAAGACCCCAAAAGTACCTCACCAAGAGGATCAAAGGGCTCAAACAGATGCCATATGCTGCCCGGTTAAAGAAACACCAACTCTACTTAGTGGCATACCGCCTGCTCAGAGGTGATCTGTGCCTGACGTATAAAGCCATGTCCAAACTGGAATTAATGGACATGCTGCACCTCAGAAAATCCAAATCCCATCGAGCTACGCGCTCGAGAGACTTGAACCTCAGTACTGAAATAAATAGGACATACTGGATGGACAGATTCATAACCCAGAGGCTCCCTTCACTCTGGAATAAAATCCCAGTCCAGGTTAGGCAGAGTCCCTCATTGACTCTCTTCAAGAGGAATCTTGATGAATGGAGGGGAGATCATAGGTTTACCCCGGGTATCACTTCTGTGTCACTGTTAGACAGAGGCACATTATAGTAACCTCGAAAAAGGGCATAGCAAAATTAATTTAAAATGGGTGGCGAAAGTCAAACACACTCGGCTAGGCTTATAAATGCCCTAGGGCAGATAGCCTAGTATGAACCTATGAACCTATATGTAATCCTTTCCTTCATGTTTCATATATTGCACACCCTTCGAATACGTCAGCAGTATTTTCCATTTTTTGCATGCAGAAAATGCATTTTCTGCTCTGAGTGCTTATCCCTAGCCTATCCAGCCATTGATTTTTATTCTGCATTTCAAACTTAAAGCTCATCCATATTCTGCACATACTTCTCTTGAATATAAATCATAAAGATAGGTCTTAATATTATTATTAACCAAAGTTTGTTGCATACAGATGGGACTATGTACTTGCATGTATATCTGATGTAAATCATTTTGTGTGTTTTGTACCCACATAATTTTGTTCAACTTTTTAACACCCTGGATATAACTGCTACTAAATATAATATTCTTAGATAGATAGGACTTCAAATGCCTGTAACTATATAATTGTGAGGTACCTTCCAGCTTCACCAGTATTGGAGTTTATCTAATCTCTTTATTCTACGAAGTCATTTTTCTTTCCAAGTGTCCATACATATCAAAGTCAAAGTAACTGGATCAATATCATGTATTTGGCATGTTGTTTCTACTAATTTTTATTAAGATAGCTAGAATTTGTGAATCTATTAAAGTCATTTCCTTAGTCAAGTCACATTCTTTTCTTAAGTAAACTGAGATAAATGATAGAGGAAATCTTAACGCTTTTCTGAAAGCTCTATGGTAGCCCAGAGCTCAGCTCCACATTTTACAAAGTGATATAGCTTGGCTTTAAGTACCTTTATTAAAGAAAGCATTCCGCTCATTTACATCTACCCTCCAAACAGCAAATATTACTTTTTCAAATTTGGTATGACTGTATTTGTTATGAATTTTCCAAGTTGTATCCTTTGAGCAAATCCCTCCAAGGTAGAAAAAGAATTAACCACTGCCACTTCCCGCTCATTTATTTGGATTATTCCGATCAATTAAATCAACTTTGTTTTTTTTTTAAATACTGATTATTAAATCCCTTTGCCATGTAAAAATCTGTAAAGTAGCAATTTGCCTTTTAACTGTGCTGAAACGAGTTGCTAATATTAACATATCATCAGCAAAGCTCAATGTTGGACATGGGTTACCATTAATATTTGGGACTTCAACACTCACATCATCCGTGATATTAAGTAACTCATATACGTCTGCTAGAAAGAATCATGAAGATTAAAATGTACCTCTGTCTTAGTCCCCTTTTTATTTCAAATTCCAATGTGAAATGGCCCTCTAATGACAACTTGATCCTAACACTTGTAGGGTATATAAAACTGCTATAATACCTAAGAAATATGTTTAAAATCAATCATAGTATTTTTTTTTACTTTTTACTACACTGGATGCTGTTTCAAAGTCTGTGAACACGGAGTATGATTAATGTTCCTTAAATGTAACACATTCCTTAATAACATGGTAAAATAAAAGTCAAGACTGTAATGCGGGCCTATTTCATCTAAATGTATACTCATGTTTATGAAATACATCCTCTCTCATTTGTTTTTCTAAATCTTATATTAAGCTGGAATTCATTTTAAATGAACCATTTAACAAAGTGATAGCAGCATATATCTTTAGAGCAGGTATCTCCTTTCTTATATACTGGCACTATTCAAAGCTCTAGGGAAGTCTAGGTTTTGAAGGTATCTCCTAAATTAATATGCCATAATTTTACCAGTTTTCTAAGTAGAAGAGCTTTTTTTTCTTTTTCATTTCGTCTGAGAGCTCTAGTTTCCTTCAATGATCTGCTACAGTTCCTCACACTTTAACTCGATCAATGTTCTTACTTCTAGTACTTTCTAAAATTTGCAGTTCTAACTTTTGTTCAAAATAATTGAGCCATGTTCTCCGACGTATAATCTTTACAAACTCAAGGGCATGCATGTATAACATTCCTCTGATCTTCAAAATGATTCCTTATTAGTTGTACCATACTTTCCCATCGTTCTTCTGAAAATTGCCTTTTCTCTACCCTTACCAAAGCCCTGTACCCTTTTCCATTCGTTCTCATTTGACACGATTTTATATACTTATATACTTTTCTTATGCATTTCCTAATACTGCTACAATAAAATTGTGCATTAAAATGCATTCCTTCCAAAATCATGACTCTTTATTTTCTATCCATTACTCTAAGCCATTAAAGTATTCCTATAACAGATTCCTCCAGGACATATTTTTGTTGAAAGTTCCTTCCTTCTTTCAGCTAACTTCATTTATTCTAATAAAGTCATTAAAAATAGTAATATTAATATAACTCTCCTCAAATGTAATCTAGTCCACATCATTTATAAATCTCTGTTTTGACTTACTTCATTTATTCATGACTCTTCTAATCTCACTACCTAATTTAATGGAACATAATCACATTTTTCCTAGGACTAATAGATATTACTAACCTCTGACTTAGTTCAAGAGAAATTATTGTATTGTATATGACTAGTAGAGCTATTGCTTCTTGCTACCATACAAGTATAGTTACTAATATTATTTTCAGGGAAGTCAGAACCTAAGTTACAGTCTCTAGGAAGTAACATCCATTTTTTATTTATTTTTGAATTATCAGATTTATGTTCATATTTATTCCTCAAAATGTTTCCAGATTTATTATATGATACAGTTCTAGCCTTAAAATCCCCTCACACAATAGGCTATCATCTCTGTCATAAGCAGTCCACATTTGTCATCAAGGTTTCTCCATTCTATCTTGTTCTGTTGGATTATGCTTCAGCTACATGGTATGTATACATCAAACAGCAACCTACAGGTCCTTTTCCAGCTTAATCTCACTGTTAGTAAACTTTTAGCTGTAAATATTACAATAGGTTCAGCCTTCATACCTCTTCTCACCAGGGATGCAAGACTTCAGTTAGGTTTTCCATAATTGTGTTCTCTACTATCCAATACCATAAAGCTGTCATAATCTTGGAATGCCAATTGTTCTAAATGTTTTACCCACATCTTCCTCTGGCACTACTCAAAGGTCAAACATAAAAAAACCTACCATAACGAACTGTATTTTTAAATGAATGTATATAACTGTATATAGCATTACTGTGCTTTTTTACTCAAATACATTATATTTTCTGCTTTACTACTGTATACTCTATATATTGTGCACTTCTATAACTTCTCATCATACTATGCCATGGTATACTATTGTTTGCTCTATTGTTTGTTTGCAGTATTAATTTGTACTCATCTCTGACTTTTGTATTTTTATCATGTATGTGGAGCTTTTGTATTTTTATGATTGCCACATATGTGGAGCTTTTCTCCCTGGGTCCCTGCTGAAAATGGGCACCTGATTGCCCAGTCAGACCAACCTGGTAATCAAATATAAAATAAAATAAATAAATAAATATCTCTTGAAGTAGTATTATAGCATAGCTTTTCAAAAATTTCAGGCACTGTAGATGACTTTAGTTTGTTTTCAGATCAGCTATATACCAGGATATAATTTTTAACCTTATCTACTTTCTGTCCTTCTAGTAACCAGTTATCTCTGCCTCTAACATCATTGATAATGTCCCAGTCCATCCAGTGTACACCTAGGTTAACAATAATCAGTGATGCCTTTTGAATTTATGAGAATAGTCATGGTAAACACCAAATATCATCTTTGTACCCTCTTATGCTATTTCTACCTGCTTGATTGGGCTAATTGCTACTTTTTCTTTGAAAATTACTTACACCAGATAGATTACTGTTGTTTTTGGTTTACTAGGGTCTCATTCTATTATTGGTAAATTAAATGTTGTGCATATCAATTGGGTCTATATTAGTTTGTCAAAACCTAATTACATTGAACGTTTGTTCATTGAAGTGAAATCACCGAACGATCATTCATTGAACATTCACATCAGCTGATGTTTTCCTAGGGAAGGAAATAACTTGGCCAACAGTGTTCATAAAAGAAATTTGGTGTTTCTCTCCAATTCGATGTTTGAGAACTAGACAAGTCACATTTTTGAAAAAAAAAACTTTCTTTCTAACCCTTCCATATTACATACAACTTGTTCATACTCTTAATCCAAATACAACTGCTATAAGACACACGATAAATGTAAACCACCAAAGAAAAGAAACCAGTGAATAACAGCTCTACTTTCCTGAGTAAAATTTATTCCACAATACAAATTTCTCTAGCGCCTCGGCCACAGCCTTTACAGAGTAAAAATTCATCTGTTAAAACAAGCTGTTTTTATATCCAAATATAGCATTCAAATTATTCAATCAAACAATTAATCAATTAAAAGACATACACCCATTAAAGCTAAAAAACTAAATGAAACTTTGCCAGTTGCATTCTTTGTTCAATCCACAAGGAAACAATGTATTATATTTCATTATTAACACAGACTCTTTATGTCTCAACATATTTTTTTGTAATTCTGCATTACCATATTGCAATGGTATATGTTCCAACACTGTAACCTTCATGTCTTTTATATCTCCTTGATGTTTATCATTAAAATGTTCTGCTATAGGACTTATAATTTTATTGTTCTTAACATCTCTTACATGCTCATTTATCCTATCTGCCAATGTTCTTTTAGTCTCACCTATATAATATTTTCTACATGAACAAAAAATAACATAAATTACTCTTCTGCTCAAACAGGAGTATGTACCTCTGGTGTCAAAACGTTTTCCTTTTATCTTATCTACTTTAGTAACAATATGCTGACAAATAGAACACTTTCCACAGGGTAAAGTTCCCACCATGTTAATATTAACCAATATATTATCCCTTGTTTTTTTATATATGCTATGCACTAAAAAATCTTGAAGATTTCTTCCTCTTTTATAAGATACTATCAAATCCACATCTGTTAGTGACTCAATTTCTTCCTTTACTTGTCTCCAATACTGTTTTACCAGCCCATTCATTATATGGGAAAAAATTGTATATCTAGTAACAAAAAATATTTTTTCTTTATCTTGTTTACCCTTCTTATCTATTCTATTCATATATCTGTTATAAAATTTGATTTGTTTGTTTGTTCTGTCATTACCATATATTTTATCAAAACTTTCTTGTACATCTTGCTGCTGATACCCCCTAGCAATAAATATAGAGGCTACTTTATGTGCTTCTTCCTGTGCTTGTTTGCTATTACTACTAAGCCTTTTTATCCTAAGGAGCTCCCCATAAGGAATAGCTGCCAAGGTTTGACTAGGATGACAGCTATTACCAAACATTTTCCAATTTATTTGATTAAACTTTCTATGTATACTAGTCTGAATTTTCTGCTTTATTATCCCTTTCAGTGTTATATCTAAATAATTAACTTGACTTCCTATTTGAATGTCATCAAACTTGATACCAAAATTATTAACATTCAAATACTCTATAAATCCAGATGACAAACTTTGTCCACCTTCACAAACAAAAATCAAATCATCAATAAATCAATAGTATTTCACTACATATTTTCTAAAAAATTCATGTCTATAAATATACATATTTTCAACTAAACCCATAAATAAATTTGCATAAACTGGAGCGAAAGCTGCCTCCATTGCTGTTCCAATCTTCTGCTTATATAAAATACCATTAAATTCAAATATATTATGTGTTAAACAAAACTCTATCAATTCTAATATGTATTGTGTTTTAGGACTCTCACCTAAAAAATATAGTATAGCTTCAAGACCAAAATTATTAGAAATGTTGGTGTATAAACTCACTACATCTACTGTTATAAAATACATTTCCTCTGGTCCATACTATATCTTTTATCTTATTTAAAAAATCAAAAGAGTCCTTTATATATGAAGGTAACTTCAACACTGCTTGCAATAAAATCTCGTGCAATAGGCTACTAAGATTATATGTAAAAAAAACATTTGCAGACACTATAGGGCGACCTGGTGGTCGTACCAAATTTTTATGAATCTTGGGGAGACAAAAAAACTTCGCCACCCTGCTATTCTTAATCAGAATTTTACGAGTTACATCACTATCTGTAAAATAGTGTAATCTTATACCTTTCTTTAACAAAATTTGAAAAGCATTTTCCGCTTCTTTCAAATAAATCTCATCTATTCTGCCATAAATATCATTATTGTTTAAATGTTCCATACACATTGTTAAATAATCCCCAGAATTCATTACCACCAGCTTGCCCCCTTTGTCTGAAGGTTTAAAAACTATATTTTCATTTCTGCTCATACTTTGCAACTTTATCCATTGTTCTTTTGTTAAGTTGTAGTCCTTGTCAGTACTTTCAAAATCTCTCAGTTCTTTATCCAATATAATATTTAAAGCATTGTTAAACCTCTGTATGTTAACATTTTTACACAGAGGCATAAACAAACTAATATTTTTCAATTTGCTTGTGTCTAACAAACTATATGCATTAACTTCCTGCTCAGAATCACACGGAAAAAAACTTTCATTGCTATCCGAATCTGTTTCATCATTACATTCAGTTATAGCATTATAATCAGTATTAAAAAAATATTCCCTTAAATTCATTTTATGAACTAAATTACATATTTAAATTTTTATCTCATGCCTTCTAGGTATACATGTCGGTATGAATTTTAAACCTTTATCCAATACTGACTGTTCTATGGCATCAAATACATAACTAGATAAATTAACAACATAATCTGGTACCATGGTACCTATTACTGTATTTTTATGTACATCTACCTTTTTTGTATCGTCCTTCGCCCGAGTCTCTTTGGCGTTCATATCCTTGCCAGCCTCGCTTCCTGGTAGTAGTGTTCTGTCCATTCGAACCCCGATAGGTTCTCCGAAATGTTTCTGGGTTAGCAGCCCCTTGTAAATTCAGAAAATCTTCATTCTCCCTTTCCTCCTTGTCTACCGACGATGCACCACTCTCACCGGAAAGGAAGCTTCTGTTTTTATGCTGGTCAGTAGTTGTATTACCTTTTTGATAGGTCACGCTCTTTCTCCTTGTCTGCTGATTGGTAGAAAAAAGGAAAGCCCTTTTGTGTTCATAGTCGCGAATATCTCTCTGCAACTTATACTTCTTTCTATCCATAAGGTCTTTCTCATAACTTGCCAACCTCGTATTGATGTTTAGTAAGAAAGTCTCTAATACTGAACTAGATGTAACATTAGCAATCTGCTCACATACTTGCTTGGTCTCACTGATAAGTTTCTCTCTTTTAATATTGTCTCTTTCAATTAGAATGGTAACCCATTCCAAACTGCAGCGATGTGCCGCTGCTATCCATCGTTCTTGAAATTTGACTTCAGTCTCTTCAGATAATTCAAAAGGGGAGGAAGGGTTTTTAATAGACCTAAGACCTCTCGGTGTTATCTCCAATTCTGAATATCTCTGTAAACTGCCAATATTGTAAAATACTGAAGTCTCTTTAAAAATCAATTTTTCCAGCCTAGAGCATAACTCTTGTGCTGCTGGAATATCAGAGACTTCCGATCTTTTACCCACCTTGGCAAATGGATTTGTTTTAGTCCTTTGACAGGAATCCTCCCATTTTTTCGTTATTCCTATTGCTGCAACACCTTGAGCATCCAGTATATTCTTAGTGCCATATACATAACTTTCATTATTATTACTAGTTGTAGGTACATTACTACGATTCACTGTATCACCATTTCTGTTATTAAATTCCATGCCCGTTTCACGAAAAATACGGGGAAAGGAGCACAGAGATTCACTGGTCATAATCCAAATACAACTGCTATAAGACACACGATAAATGTAAACCACCAAAGAAAAGAAACCAGTGAATAACAGCTCTACTTTCCTGAGTAAAATTTATTCCACAATACAAATTTCTCTAGTGCCTCGGCCACAGCCTTTACAGAGTAAAAATTCATCTGTTAATACAAGCTCTTTTTATATCCAAATATAGCATTCAAATTATTCAATCAAACAATTAATCAATTAAAAGACATACACCCATTAAAGCTAAAAAACTAAATGAAACTTTGCCAGTTGCATTCTTTGTTCAATCCACAAGGAAACAATGTATTATATTTCATTATTAACACAGACTCTTTATGTCTCAACATATTTTTTTGTAATTCTGCATTACCATATTGCAATGGTATATGTTCCAACACTGTAACCTTCATGTCTTTTATATCTCCTTGATGTTTATCATTAAAATGTTCTGCTATAGGACTTATAATTTTATTGTTCTTAACATCTCTTACATGCTCTTTTATCCTATCTGCCAATGTTCTTTTAGTCTCACCTATATAATATTTTCTACATGAACAAAAAATAACATAAATTACTCCTCTGCTCAAACAGGAGTATGTACCTCAGGTGTCAAAACTTTTTCCTTTTATCTTATCTACTTTAGTAACAATATGCTGACAAATAGAACACTTTCCACAGGGTAAACTTCCCACCATGTATTGTGGAATAAATTTTACTCAGGAAAGTAGAGCTGTTATTCACTGGATGTAATGGGATCCTATCTCGCCTACATTCATAACTGATGGGTTCGGGGCCGATCCATTGGCTCCAACTCGGCCAACTAGTACACTAGAACAAAGTCTCTTATTGGCTGGGCTACCCTCTATCCCAGGATGCACCACACCTGCTTCCCCAGATCTCGTTTGCCGCTTTACAAGCTAGACGTGGTCTCGACTTGGCTGGAGCTAAGTGTATTTTTTATTACTTTTCTGGTCTTTTGACCTGGGGTTTTCTTCATAAATTAAATCAACAGTTGTTTTAACAGCTATTCCGTGCATTGTTGAGTGTTATTGGTTGTTGAGTGTTATTGGTCGGTTTTTTATATTGGTTGGTCGGGCGAGGCCCGTTTACGTTAGAGGGCCTTTGCCCTTCTTAGTGGAGTGAGTGTGTTGTTTATTTTACTCCTTTTCCTTTCTGGGCAAAGCCCGTTTAAGTTAGAGGGCTTTTGCCCGTTGTTGTGTTCCCTTGTTGTTGTTGTCTCCCCTGTGAGGTAAACCTTGTCTTCAGAGGGCTCGCGCCCTTTTTTTCTCGCGCTCTAACAGTTTTGGTCAGTACTGTTCCTTGTGTGAAATTAGATTATTGCATAGGGTTATTCACACTAAAATGTCTAAAGAGCAAAAATCTGGGTTCAAAAAGTGCACTAGGTGCAATTATAAAATGTCTATCACCGACAGTCATGCTATTTGCGTGTATTGTTTAGGGCCAAAGCATTTGCAAGAGACATGTAGTGTGTGTCATGCTTTTTCTGCTAGGGTTCTTCAAGAACGAAAAAATAAATTGATCCTGAAGGGCCTTATTAAGCCCTCTTTTGAGGAAGCTTTGGCTTCATCTCCTGCTACTGCTTCTAAGGTCGTCGGCTCCGACCAGTCCGTCGGAGCCGACTACTAAGAAGCATAAGTCGACCTCTTCTTCCTCGGCTCCACTGACTTTGGAGCTGAGGGTCGAAGGGTCGGCCTCGATGCCTCTTTCCTCGGCTCCATTAGTTTCGGAGCCGCAGGTTGGAGCATCGAGAGGCAAATCACCTCCCTCGGTTCCATTGGTCTCGGAGCCGGTGGAGGTGTGCAGCTCAGACTCTTCCCCCTCGGCTCCGAAAGCTCCTTCGGCGCCGATACTTATTCATACTGTGTCGGACCCGGCGCCGATAGTGTTGGAGCCCTTTCGGAGCCGGTCCCCTACATTGTCTGAGCTGAGAGAGAAGTCGTCTCGACCCCTTTCTACTTCCTCTAAATCCTCCAAATTGTCTGATTCAGATTTGGATAGGGTTATTCAGCGGCTTTTCCAGTCTCCGGTTTTTGCAAAAATGGTCTCGGCTCCAGCCCATTCGGCCCCGGAGCCAATCCCCCCCTCGAAACTTTCGATTCCTCCTCCAACCTCCTCAAAGCCATTGGAGTCGGTGATGGTGGAGCAAGGCGGAGCCGTACAGTCAGAACCGAGACCCCTTCGAGGTTTATCGGTTCCGACCATTGTTCCTACCCTGTCCTCGGGTTCGGGGTTCGGTACTGGGACTTCCTCGGCCGGGGCCGAGGGGGAACATCTTGGAACTAGGTGCCTCGATGCCTAGTCTTCCCCTCGGAGCATCGGCTGCGGGGATTCCTAGTGCCGTCGTGGTCTCTCGGCCAGTGACCTCCATGGAGTCTGGAGGTCCTGCTTTTGAGGCCATGAGGAGCGCGCTGGCCATGTCCTTGCCGGCTCAGCAGATTTCCATCTCACCGTCCCTAGACCTGGAGACTGGTGCTTCTGGCGTACTGCAGTCCCATGACAGTGGGGCCCCAGGGCCTGAGGATACCCCCGTGGGGGGTTCCCTTCTTCCGGGGGGTCCGTCCGAAACTGCTTTGGATGAGCCTCCACGGAAGAAATTGTGCAAGAGGAAGCACGTAGACTCCCAAGATGAGTCTGTCACATCTGATACTGACCTCGATGATGCGGAGGGGTCCCCAAAATCATCTTCGGATGATGTCTCTTTCTCGGATATCCTTGAGATTCTGAGACAGAGAGGAGATTGGCAGGCCAAAACCCCTTCCGCTGAGGAGTCAGTCTTCCTCAAGGCCTTCGGGGCCCAGCCCTCCGCCTCCTGGGTGTCTCCGCCCTTCGATGAATTACTTGATTTAGTTTCTCGAAGGGCTTGGAAACACCCTGACTCTGTGGAACCGGTGCCTGCAAGACCCAATAAATTTCTTTCAGCCCCCCCTCAAAAGGAATTTTTAACAAAAGGAGTTCCTGTAGATGCAATGGTGGTGGCATCTGCCACACAGCAGGACGTGGCAGAGGCTTCAACGTCTATCCACCCTCCTAATAAGGATTCCAGGAGCATGGATAGGTACGGGAAGCATACCCTTTCTTCAGCGGCCTTTACCTTACGGTCGCTGAATTACCTATGTCATTTTACTAGGCTCCAAAGGGACCTCCTTAAAGAGCTAAGTGAGTCCCTCACAGGTAATCTACCTGAGGCGTTAGCCCACACTGTTGGTGCCCAGATGACTACCTTATCTTCCATTGTGAACTCGTCCATGAGGCTCATCTCGTATGCGGCCGAGGGGGCGAGTAGAGCAGCAGGAACAGGCGTGGCCCTCAGGAGACATGCCTGGTTATGCTTGTGTTCCTTTGCGGAGGCCTTCAAGTCTTCCTTCGCCGACGCCCCCTTTGATGGGTCCTCTTTGTTTGGACCCAAGGTGAAGGACACACTGACTTGGTGCGAGCAGGAGGGCAAGACCTTGACTGCCGTTGGGGCCCGTTTTTCCGCTCCCTCTAGGCCTTATCCCAAGGCCCAGAGAGGAGGGAAAATGTGGTTCAGGAAAACTCAGAGGTCTTTCCCTACTCCACCCAGTGATCCCCCCTCTAGAGGCAGGGGGGGGAATTCAGGAAGACACCGCCCCAGAGGTGGCAGAGGCCCCCGTAACTCTGGAGACCGCGATTCCTTTCGTGGTTCCTCCTACGCTCAATGTCCCCTGAGTTGGTGCCCGACTGTGCAGCTCCGGAGCCAGTCGGGGGTCATTTTGCGGAACACCCACAAGCTTGGGAAGCTATTACCAGCGACCAGTGGGTGCTCCTGATTATTACCGGAGGCTATCTCATTCCCTTCATCAAGCCCCCCCTTCCCTTCAGGGAAATCCCGGACGTGCCACCCAGTCAGCGGGATCAAGCAGCAATAGAGGTTTCAAAGCTGCTAGAAAAAGGAGTCATCCAGCCTGTCCCCGCCGATCAAATCGGATCAGGAACTTACTCAAGATTATTTTTGGTGCCAAAAAAGACAGGGGACTTCAGGCCCATTTTGGACCTCAGTTCATTGAATCACTTTGTGAAAAAGTCCAAATTCCGAATGATCACTCTTCAGTCCATTCTCCCACTATTGGAGAAGGATGTCTGGATGTGCTCCATAGATCTCAAGGACGCTTACTATCACATTCTGATAAGTCAAGAGTCCAGGAGTCATTTACACTTCCGCCTGGGAGACAGTCATTTCCAGTTTCGAGCACTGCCCTTTGGTCTCACCACAGCCCCCAGGGTGTTCACCAAGTGTCTGGCAGTAGTGACTGCTCACCTGAGAAGTCTAGGATTCCAAGTGTTTCCATACCTAGACGACTGGCTCCTTACTGCCACCTCCAAGCATCTACTAATTCAGGCGCTCATGGCCACAGTCACCTTGGGCCGTTTCCTAGGAATTACTTTCAACTGGCAAAAATCTGTGCTACAGCCATCTCAGCGTATTACCTTTATAGGCGCAGAGTTAGACACAAAAAGGATGCGCGCCTTCTTACCGGCAGCAAGGATTCAAGTTTTGCAGAACCAAGTTCGATCCTGCCTCCCTCTATCAAGAGCTCCGGCCAATCTGATTCTACAGGTATTGGGCTTGATGGCATCAACTATTCTCCTAGTCCCCTTAGCCAGACTGCACATGCGGGTGCTGCAATGGCTACTGTCGGTTCAATGGTCCTATCAGGAACTCCCCTTGAACCACTTGGTTATGATTACAGAAAGTTGCCGTCGAGATCTGCGTTGGTGGCTTCTCCGATCCAATCTCGACCAGGGGCGACCCTTTATCCTTCAGTCCCCCATTGCCACTGTGACCATGGACGCCTCCCAGGTAGGGTGGGGGGGTCATTACCTGGACAGGTCTGTCCAAGGCACATGGCAACCCCAGGAAGCGCATTTGCACATCAATATCCTGGAAATGAGAGCGGTGCTACTGGTACTACAAGCTCTCCATCACGCTCTCCCGCAAGGTCTGATTGCTATCCTATCCGACAACATGTCGGTAGTTTGGTATATAAACAAGCAAGGTGGGACCAGGTCGTACCCACTGTGCAGAGAAGCCATGAGACTTTGGCACTGGGCGGTAGCTACCAACCGCTTCCTAATGGCAACGCACATACCGGGGAAATCCAATGTGATTGCGGACAGACTAAGCAGGACTATCCTGTTACCCCACGAGTGGTCCCTCAACCAAAGAGTGGCTGCGAAAATCTTCGCCAGCTGGGGTCTCCATTGCTGCGACTTGTTTGCCAGCCCCCACAATGCAAAGTGCAGAGAGTTCTTCACTCTGACCCCCCTCTCAGGGACAGATTCCCAGGGACGCTCTAACCCACATTTGGCCCCCCCCCCTGGTCTCCTTCATGCCTTCCCTCCAGTTCCCCTCCTGCTGAGGGTGATACAGAAGGCAATTTACCTGGAGAGCGACATGATTTTGATTGCCCCGCACTGGCCTCGTCAGGTTTGGTTCCCCTTCCTTCGGAGGTATGCGGTGCAAGGTCCATGGTTTCTGGACCCGGAGCCAGACCTGTTGACTCATCAGTCAGGACAGTCTCACCCATCTCTCAGGTCCTTGAGGTTGGTGGCGTGGTTACTCCACTTCCATCCTTAGTCAGGGACAATTCCCTCTCTCCGGAGGTTATCCACATTTTGTCTTCTTCTCACAAACCTTCCACTATCAAACTGTATTCCAGCAAATGGAAAAGGTTTGCCCTTTGGGCACAGCGACGAGGTATAGACCCTCTTACCGCCCCAGTACCGGAGGTCTTGAATTTCCTGGCCTCTCTTTTTCAGTCGGGCTCCCCAATTTCCACGATTAAGGTTCAGCTAGCGGCCATCTCTAATTTTCATGTTTCTTTTGAACCTTCATTAATGGCAAACAAGCTTTGCAAGTCTTTCCTTAAAGGAGCGTGGCTCCTTAGGCCCCCAATATCTCATCATGTCCCCCCTTGGGACCTAAATTTGGTCCTGGCTGCCTTAACTGCCTGCCCCTTTGAACCGGCAGCTACCTGCGATATGAAATTCCTGTCTTGGAAAACCGCTTTTTTAGTGGCCATAACTTCGGCCAGGCGGGTTTCAGAGCTTCAGGCTCTTTGTTCTAATCCTCCTTATTTGATTTTTCACAAACATAGAGTGTCCCTTAAATTAAATCCCTCTTTTTTACCGAAGGTAGCATCTTCTTTCTGCATTCAACAGTCTCTAGAGCTCCCTGTATTTTTTCCCGAATTCTCCAATAACGCAGAATATATCCTTCATCAGTTGGATGTCCATAGACAACTGCGTTTTTATTTGAACAGAACTACTCAGACGCGGAAATCAAATCAACTGTTTGTGTCCTTTGCAATAAACAGGTTGGGTCAACCAGTAGCTAAAACCTCCATAGCCAAATGGATTAAAGATTGCATCTGTTTCATTTATTCGCAGGCTGACAAAGAGCCTCCTTTTCCAGTCAGGGCTCATTCTACCAGGGCAATGGCTACTTCTATAGCCTTTCACTCCAAATTATCAATAGATGATATTTGTGCTGCGGCTACCTGGACTTCTCCGCACACTTTCATTTCTCATTACAAACTAGATGTGGTTTTTCGAGGCAGGGCTTCCTTTGGTTCCACAGTTCTCAGGAGTATTTTCCAATGAGCCACCCGGGATTTAGGTGCTAGGGACGCTGTCCCATCAGTTATGAATGTAGGCGAGATAGGATCCCATTACATCTTTTAGTTATGTACTTACCATAACTTCGGATGTATGGGATCCATCTCGCCTACATTCATACTACCCACCCTCCTTTCCCCCTTCCATTCGGATTTAGAGGAAATGTAGGTGCATTTGCAGATCTTCTCTTGAAGAACTTTAGTTGGTTGGAAAAACTGCTATTTTTCTGTGTTTGCATGTTAGTATGAAAGCGAACAAACAAGATCTGGGGAAGCAGGTGTGGTGCATCCTGGGATAGAGGGTAGCCCAGCCAATAAGAGACTTCATTCTAGTGTACTAGTTGGCTGAGTCGGAGCCGATGGATCGGCTCCAAACCCATCAGTTATGAATGTAGGCGAGATGGATCCCATACATCCGAAGTTATGGTAAGTACATAACTAAAAGTTTATTTTCTTTGGTGGTTTACATTTGTTCATATTCTTTCCTGAATGACAGTTCTGTACCTGATATATTTTCTTCTTCTGCATCTTTCAGTCATCTTGTATTCATATTATAGTTTGCATCAATTGTACATCCTGCACATATTCATTCCTTTTCTCATTCTCAATATATAACTCTTTCAAATTACAAGCAACTCCTTCATTTTCATTCTTCAATAGTAGTTCATTTTCTAATATAAACTTTTTCTACATCTTTTGTTCTCCCTGTATTGGTATTATAATTTGTACTCACCTGTAATTCCTGGACATCCTTGAGCCATTCTTTCTCATTGTCTACTTATTTATACTTATCTGCCATTATCTCATTAGCCTTACCGTTTTCTTTCTTCTCCTCACATTTTCCCTTCTCATACCCTTCTCTCTTCATCTTTATTTTCTTTTTCGTCTGTATGTTACTCTTTGTATCCTATTTTACATCTTTTCTTGTTCTTCCTTTTCAGAAATCCTTTCCCTTTTCTTCTTCTTTGCCTTAATTCCTTTTTTAGAACCTTTCCTAGTTGCTACCTTTCAGTAGTCAAAACATGTCCTTCTGTTTCATTTTGAACTTCCCTCCTATGTATTTGTAATTCATCAAACCCTACTCTCATATATTTGCTCTCACTCTAACTACTAGTACTACTGTTATTGCTGTCATTTGAATATCCATTTCTCAATACTGCAGTTTCTGCCTTACGTGATATCCTTCTGCTTTGATCGCTTCTACTAACAGCTGACTTATCTTATACTGATTTCTGTCCTTTCCTCATTCTTTGATCTTTCAAAGTGCTCGGAGAATGAAATCTCAAATTCTCAAGCCTCTTTCTGGTAATGGTTTCTGAACTCTCCATGGGAGGCAGAATTCTTTCTTCCCGGCTAGATATACTAACTGTTTCTTCAATTTGTTTCTGTATAGATTGTCTTAAATAATCTAATACTCAAGATCTAGTCAACATTTTATTTAAATTATCTTCACAGCCAGACTTGCGGTGATGATCTTGATATCATAGACACTGTAATAAAAGTGGCCGTAGGTGAACTAAAGTCAACAGTTTGGTTATTTGTCTTTCAGATCAATGTTAACCCCTGGAATTTTCCATACAGTAACTTTACAATTTAAAATAAGTAGTGCAAAGAGTTTTCTAAAGTTGCCCCCCATACAAGATTAAGTCAGAAAATTTTTTTTCACACTTCTTCAGCAGTGCTAATCCACTATATCTGATGTAGTTAACTTCATTTGTCCATCAACCTGTGGGTATTGGATCCATATCGGATCCGAGCCGGCAGCTTCAAACAGCTAAGATCCGAGCTCCAAGCTCCTCCCCCTTGCCCATAATCCCTTGCTATCCCTTCCTGACCCCCAGATTCCATTTGTCGCGGTTCAGTCAGCAGCTCTGAATGAGTTCCAGGCGTGGGAATAAATCGGTTTTGAGAGAAAAATCTTTAATTTTCTATTATAACTAAATATTTATTTGTGTGTGTGTTGCCCTTTTGTTAGCTTACAGTTGTTAACTGTTTCAGTAGCTAATTTTAGTTAAATTACCTCCCCCCGTGTGTGTGTGAAGGCGTGTCTGTCTTTGGGCCTAGTGTTTGTTTTTCAGTCATGTCTGAGGCCCCTAAAGCCTTTTTTTCTAAATGCACCGAGTGTGGCCATAAGTTGTCCCCAGCGGATGGCCACACTCGGTGTGTTATCTGCCTTGGGGTTGACCACCTCTCTTCAGGCTGCACCATTTGTGAAGCCTTCAACCCCAGGGCTTTGAGGGACAGGAGGTTGAAGTTGATTCTGGCGGGACTGTTGCCCCAGGACTCGACTTTGTCCTCCTCTCCCTCCGTGGCACCTGCCGTGGCCGCAGCAGTGCCACCCTCCACCCCTGCTTCCCTGGCTGGGACTCACCTTCCCACCTCGGGCCAGGAGGAGAGGGAAGCTAGGAGGGAGAGGAAAAAAGAGAAGAACCACAAGCAGTGGGCCGAGTCTTCCTCCTCGACCCCACCGGCCAAGCAAGTAGCTTCTCCCAGGGCCTCCGGGCCTTCTCCTCCCCGGCTCCATTCACCCTGTTTTTCCCTGGAACCGGAGGAGGAGGAGACCCGGCCGCCCTCGAGGTCATCGAGGTGGCACTCCCGGCCCACCTCGGTGGCCTCCTCAAGGTCTACCCGAAGATTGTCCGATGCAGACATGGACCGGATGATGCGTAGGTTCCACCAGGCCCAGCTGCAGATGGGAGTGCTCCTGCCTTCCCCCCTCCGGGGGGGGGAGCTTGACCCCGTTTTTTGCCCTGATTGCTACTTCTCCGACCCACTTCTGGGGTTCGGAGCCTTCACAGCCGGGTAGCATGGGAGCCGGGGGAGTGTCGGCGCCGATAGTACCTCGTACTTCGGCACTGACGGCACACTCGAGTTTGTCTGGTCCGTTTTCAGATCCGAGCTCTCGGAGCCAAGAGCTGAGCTTCGGATCCGGAGGTGTCAGTGTGTCTTTGGCTCCGTCTCGGTCAGAGCATACTGGCCCTTCAGATCCGATTGCTTCGGTGCCGGCTCCGATCCACGCACCGGATCCGAGGGGGCTACTTTCGGATCCCAGAGAGAGCAGTTCTCCTTCGGCGTTCAATGTCGTGGAGAGGGTATTGTCGAGGGATTCGAGGCCCCAGGCTCCTACTACGGTTCCACCCTGCACTCCCTCTCAGATGGTCCTACCTTCCATCACCTGGCCCCAGGGACAGCCTGCGCCTACGTCCCAGATAGTTCCCTTGGAGGAACAGGATGTGGTTGGTGAGGCCTCTTCGGACAGCCCCCCCCGAGGAGGTTCCTCACAAACGTAAGTGCAAGAGGAGGCACTTGGATTCACCTGAGTCCTTGACAGAGGACACAGACTTGGAGGAAGGGGAAGGTTCCCCAAGGTCACCCCCCGAAGACGTCTCCTTCGGAGACATCATGGAAATGCTTCGAATTAGAGGGGGGTGGTCAGCCCTAAAACCTTCCTCTGATGAGTCTGTGTTTCTGGAGGCATTTGACGCAGGCCCATCTACCTCTTGGGTGTCCCCTCCCGCCGATCCCCTGGTAGACCTGATTACTACCAGGGCATGGAGTGAACCAGACACTGTGGAGCCCATTCCAAAGAGACAGGATAAAATTCTCAGCCCCCCTTCTGATAGGACATGTTGGAGCAAGGGTGCTCCTGTAGATGCCATGTTGGTGGTGGCCGCCACCAGAAAGGAACTAGCCCAGGAGAGTTCCTCGATCCATCCTCCAGACAAGGAGTCTTGGACAATGGACCGCCTGGGGAAGCGGATGTTTGCTTCAGCCACCTTCTCTGTAAGGTCGCTGAATTATATGGCACATGTGATACGACTCCAGTGGGATCTCATCAAAGAATACGCCGGGTCGCCCCCAGAGTCCATGTTGGCCAAGGATAAGAAGGTATTCTCAACCCGAATGGCCACTCTCAAATCCATCACGAACACCTCTATGTGGCTCCTCTCCCATGCTACGGAAGGAGCTGCCAGAGCCAGCGGAGTGGGCATTGTCTTACGACGGCATGCTTGGCTCTGCCACTGCGATTTTGCGGAACCCTTCAAGGCGTCCTTCGCTAATGCCCCATTTGATGGTTCTTCACTATTTGGCAAGACCGTATGCGACACGCTGGTCCTGAGCGAGAAAGACAGGAAGACGTTGTCTGCCATCGGAGTCCGCTTCTCTGCTCCCCAGAGGTCCTTCTCTAGGAACCAAAAGGGACAGAAGAAGATGTGGTTCCGGAAGTCTCAACAGTCCCGTTTCACTCCGGACCCCTCGTCCTTCAGAGGCAGAGGAGGACAGGGTGTACGCCGGCCTAGAGGCAGAGGGGGACTGAAGAATCTTGGGTCGAGAGAACCCTTTTCTGATCGGCCCGCGCAGCAACCCTGAAGGGTTACCCGACTGCTCCACTCTGGAGGCAGTTGGGGGGCATTTCTCGAAGCACCTAGCAGTTTGGGAGTCCATTACAACAGATCACTGGGTGCTTCGAATCATATTCAGAGGTTACAATATCCCCTTTCTCAATCTCCCTCCCAAACCCCGAAGCCTCCCCGATGTTCCACCCAATCAAAGGGAGGCAGCAGCCGTAGAAATACTCCAGCTGCTAGAAAAAAGAGCAATCCAGCACGTCCCCCCAGACCAATCCGGATCAGGCTTTTACTCCAGGTTCTTTTTGGTGCCAAAAAAGACGGGGGACTTAAGACCAATCCTCGACCTGTCCTTTCTAAACCTGTCAGTGGCCAAAGAAAAGTTCCGGATGGTCAACATTCAATCCATTCTCCCACTCTTGCAGAAGAATGACTGGATGTGCTCTATAGACCTCAAGGATGCGTACTACCACATTTTGATGGACAGGCGATCCAGAAGGTTTCTCCGCTTCTGGATAGGAGCCAGCCACTACCAGTTCAGGGTCCTTCCCTTTGGTCTCACCACAGCCCCCAGGGTGTTCACCAAAGTTTTGGCAGTTGTAGCGGCCCACCTAAGACTCCAGGGAATACAGGTCTTTCCGTACCTGGATGACTGGCTCCTGACCACCCCCACCAGGCATCTACTGTGTTCTGCCAGAGATTACTTCCTCCACCTGGCCTCCCAACTGGGAATCACAATCAATATCAAAAAATCTTCTCTTCAGCCAACACAGATCTTGGACTTCATTGGGGCCAGATTAAATACAAACCTTTTGCAAGTCTTCTTAACTCCGGACCGGATTCGAACACTAAAGCTCCACGTGCTGGCCCTTCTACACTCCCCAGTTCCTCCAGCGGAATTGGTCCTGAGGGCTCTAGTTTCCATGGCGGCAATGATCAACCTGCTACCCTTTGTGCGCTTGAACATGAGGGTACTACAATGGACCTTGCAGGTTCAATGGTCCATCCTGCAACATCCACTGAGTTCACCCATCCCCCTCAGCAAGGTTTGCAGGAAAGCCCTATTCTGGTGGCTCCAGTCCCCAGACCTCCAGAAAGGGTGCCCCTTCTCTATATCCCCTCCTCTAACCACGGTGACCACGGACACTTCTCACCTTGGGAGGGGGGCACTGTATGGGCAGAACCGTCCAAGGCACGTGGATCTATCCAGAGACCTTGTTGCATATCAATGTCCTAGAGATGAGAGTGGTGCTTTTGACGTTGCAAGCACTTCAAGCCCTTCTTCTCTTGGGGACAATTGCAATTCAGGCAGACAACATGTCCGTAGTCTGGTATATCAACAAACAAGGGGGAACCAGAGCCTATCCACTTTGTCGAGAGGCCATGAGAGTTTGGGAATGAACAATTTCCACCAACCGCTTTCTCATAGCGACGCACATTCCGGGCTGGTCGAACATCTTGGCAGACAGGCCGAGTCGAGCCATCCTTTCACCGTACGAGTGGTCTCTGAACCTGAGAGTAGCGAAGCAAATCTTTCTGAAGTGGGGTCAACCTTGCTGCGATCTCTTCGCGTCTCCTTCGAACGCAAAGTGCAGTGACTACTTTGCTCTAATTCCCCCATCGGGGGAATCCCCCAGAGACGCTCTGGTGCATGTTTGGCCATCCGGTCTGCTTTATGCTTATCCACCTCTTTCCCTAATGTTAAAATTCCTGCAGAAAGCCCGTCGGTTGGGGAGCAGAGTGATCCGCATAGCCCCATTCTGGCCTCGTCAGGCATGGTTCCCATGCCTATGGTCTCATCTAGTGAATCCCCCATGGATTCTAGATCCCACTCTGGATCTGATCTCTCACCCACTAGGATTAACAACCCAGAACCTGGACAACCTCAAGCTTACAGCTTGGCTGATCCAGTTCCAGTAATAGCTAGGACTCCCAGTATCTCGTCCTCTGTTAAGGCTATTCTAGTAGCCGCTCACAAGCCTTCCACGAGAAAGGTTTATAATAGCAAATGGAAACACTTTTCAATTTGGGTGGAGCACAGAAAATTAGACCCCTTTACAGCTCCGTTACCAGCAGTGCTAGAATTTTTGTCAATCTTATTCGACCAGGGTGCTAGCTCCTCTATGGTCAAAGATAGCCACAATCTCCCACTATCATGTGGGAAATGATCTCGGTCCCTTGGCCTCCTCGAAATTATGCAAGACCTTCTTAAAAGGCACTTTCCTCTTGAGCCCCCCTGTTAAAGATGCAGTTCCTCCATGGGATTTAACTCTTGTTCTCCAGTCTCTGACAGCTCCTCCCTTTGAGCCTGCAGCTTCGGTGGATCTAAAATACTTATCTTGGAAGACGGCCTTTCTTATTGCCATCACTTCAGCCAGAAGGGTTTCGGAGCTTCAAGCCCTTTGCGCCAAACCACCATACTTGGTTTTCCATAAAGATAGAGTTTCTCTCAGGACCAATCCCTCTTTTTTGCCCAAAGTTGCTTCGGAGCCCAATATCAATCAATCTATTAATTTACCAGTATTCTTCCCAAATTATCAGAACAAGGGTGAATACAAGTTACATTCTCTGGACGTTCACAGGAAATTGAGGTTCTACTTGCACAGGACCGCTGACCACAGGAAATCTGACCAACTCTTTGTATCCTTTGCTAAACCCTCTTTGGGAAAACCAGTATCAAAAGTTGCATTGTCCAGATGGATCTCCCAATGTATACCTCTTGCATATAAGAGTTCTGGTCGACCTGAACCCGAGGGAATCCACGCCCACTCTACTCGCTCGATTTCTACCTCTACTGATTTTTGGTCCAGAGTGTCATTGGATGACATTTGTTCAGCAGCCACTTGGGCATCATCTCATACGTTCATTAACTATTACAAGTTGGATATAATTTCCAGAGGGAGAGCATCCTTTGGCTCTGCAGTGCTCCGGAATATCCTTCCATGAGGACCTCCCAAGGATTGGGTAGCTAGGGACTCTGTCCCACAGGTTGATGGACAAATGAAGTTAACTACTTCAGATAAAGAAGTTATGTACTTACCATAACGTTCCATCTGAGTAGGTAAACTTCATTTGTCATCAACTGACCCCCCCCATCCCCCTAACCTATAGTGCACACTAAAATGATTCCTTGCCCTTCGTTTCCGAATGACTCTGGGTTAGGATGTACAGGTGATCCTTTGTGTTGCAATGCTCTGTGTTACGAAGCAAACTCGATCTGGGGGTCAGGAAGGGATAGCAAGGGATTATGGGCAAAGGGGAGGAGCTTGGAGCTCGGATCTTAGCTGTTTGAAGCTGCCAGCTTGGATCCGATATGGATCCGATACCCACAGGTTGCTGACAAATGAAGTTTACCTACTCAGATGGAACGTTATGGTAAGTACATAACTTCTTTTTTCATGTCACTCATATCTTAATTTTTGGTACCATTTTGTCACCAAGTGTCTTATATGAACTGGATAATTACCTCTCACAATTATTTTCACTTTCACCTGTCTCCATTTGTATTATCTAACATTTCATAAATAAGTACAAATGCATATATAAGTGGGAAATCTCACCATTTTGTTAAATCTTAAATAAGAAGAAAATTACAAAAAAATAATGTGAGCTGCAAAATTTCCGGTAATGACTATGGTATACCAGTTTTATATATCAGTATCATATAGTTGCTGTTTCAGTGTGCTCAGTATTCAGTATTTGAAACTGTGAGTGATGTGTGATGTTTGCAACTAAAATTATATCAATATGATTTGTGATGTAAAATGCTTCCAGCTATGATTATGTCAATATGGTTTGTTTTCATTTATATAAATGAATGATTGTCTAAGTCATAAGTGATAATTTAATAAAGATGTTACTTATTTAAAAATATTTAGCATTTGACAATCAAAATAATTAAATTCAAGACTATTAACTGATTTCATTTACTATTCACTACAATATTTATAACTTTCTGAAAGTACCATCACTAATGCAGCTGCACTGTGAACACATAAAAGATACCATCTAAATAGTTTGGTTATTCAACTGTCATAGAATTTAACAAACGTTCTAGTGAGAAATAACAACAAAACTCTCAGTTCTGTTTAAAAACACAATAGATGTCACACTAGCCCCACAACAACCCCCTTGTTCAATAATGCAGAAGCCTTAGTTAGCAAACTACAGCTTAACAAAAGTAAATCTACATTCATTGCCTGCATTTTAATCCCCCCAGGCAACAATGCAAATACCCTAGAAGACTTCCTCCAATGGCTTTCCAACAGATGCCCGCATGAAACTATGGTGTTAGGAGATGTTAATATTGACTGGAACAATTGTTCCTCTGAATCTCCCACCACCCATATAAACCTTCACAGTTATACCCAACTTATATCCTCACCCACCAGAATAAATAAGTCCAACTACAAAGGCAGTATCCTGGACTGGATTCTTATCAACAATCACCCAGACCTGTATAACACGGGTACCCTTCCAGATGATATAAGGGACCACCCACTCACTTACATCATTAAGCATAAAGTAGATAACCACCACCAAGTTCTATATAAATCTATCAGAAACAACAAGAACTTTAAGTCCACTAACTTTCAGAATGAACTCAGAGCATGCAATTGGGTCATACTTAAGAACTTCCACTAGATGATGCTGTAGCCTACTTTATTTCTAAATTCCTCTCCATTCTAGATTCCCACGCTCCTATCTGCACCCTCAGAGCCAAAGGTAAGACCACCCCCTGGCTCTCTAAAGTAACCAAAACCAAAATCATAGCAAGAAATAAAGCATGAGACAAATGGCATACCTCCAAAGACCCACTTGACCATATTAAATTTCGACAACTAAGGAATGATACCAAGAAAGCCACACTGTTAGACAAAAAAAACCTTCTATCAACACCTTCAGCAAAAACACCAGAACAAACCTCAAAAATTTTGGGCAGGCATAAACAAACTGCTCTACCCTGGCCAAACCTCCACCCCACCCCCTCAACTTGTGACCTTAAAACTCCAGAGGAAACTGCTAACATCATTACCAATTTCTTTACCAAAACCATCCAATCACTAGCTAGCCAACTATCCCCCACAAGCTCCTTTCAAAACTCCTCCACAACCACTACCCCACTCCCTTTCACCTTCCAACCTGTATCTACATCCACCATCTGATCTCTAATTAATAAACTAAAGCCCACTACCCTGGCAGCTGACCTCCTCCTACCAAATTATTTACAAAATGGGACAGATGCCATTGCATACCCTGTCTCGATCATTATAAACCGCACCTTGACTGAAGCCACTATCCCCTCTCTCTGGAAGGTTTCCCATGTCATTCCCCTTCATAAAGGAGGGAATTCTTTAGACCTCAAATTTCCGACCAATAGCCATACTATCACCATTGGCCAAAATTATGGAAAAGTGCATTCACAACCAACGAATGCACTATCTCACCCAAAATAAACTACTGGCCAACTCTCAGCATGGTTTTAGGCCACACCACAGCACCACATCAGCCCTCCTATCCTTGTTTAACTCTATCAACATCAACTGAAACAATAACAAACTTATCTCTGCTCTCTTCCTAGATATCTCTAAGGCCTTTGATATGGTCAATCCACCAACTGCTTCTCCATACCCTGAAGAAACTGTCATGAATATTAGCTCTATTAAATGGTTCCAGTCTTACCTGTCTGATAGACAACAAGCAGTTTATGGCAGAATACCCTATCCACACGTCTACTCATTACTCTAGGCGTCCCCCAAGGCTCCATACTAGGACCACTATGCTTCTCAGTCTTTATCAGTGACCTACCCACCATCACTCCCAAGGCCACCTGCATCCAGTACGTAGACAACTCTTCTTTAATATGCACCGCCTCCTCCTCAACTGAGCTTATGACCCTAACCCAGAATACTTTCAATGATGTAGAAAAATGGTTCACAAACCGTCAGCTTCTATTAAACCTCAACAAAACTAAACTGCTGATCTTTTCCCCACCTGCAATTCCTCCTCACCATTCTTTACTATAAGTTCGAGCAATGGCACAATTATACCCCCAGATACTCACACAAAACTCCTGGGCATCATACTCGATAACGGCCTAAAATATGATATCCATGTCAATAAAACCATCAAATCTGTCAACAACAAACTGGGCTCCCTATACAGGAACAATCCCTTCCTCACTCCTTTTGCAAGAACCACTATCGCTCAGTCCCACCTACTCTATGTCTCCCTCCTCTTCACTAACCTGAACCAAGCCACCCTTACCAAACTTGCTAGTTGTTACAACTATATTGCTAGATTTGCTACAGGTGCTACCTCTAGGACCCACCATTGTATTAACCTAACTCAACTAGGATGGCTGGAGTGGCCCAGTCTTCTCCGATACAACCAACTTGTAATAACCCACAAAATACTATATCAACCCGAAAAAGCACCAGCACTAAATTAAATCATCAAACCATACAGCAACCTGAGGTCACTACACTCTGCTGACAAACTGCTGGTACAAACAACTAAGAGCATAAATGTGGCTGGAGACTCTCTATTTGCCAACTCAGTAGGCAAAACTTGGAATATGCTACCTGCCAAACTTACTCACCAATCCTCCTTAACCCAGTTCAAAAAAAGCCTCAAACTACACTTCCAAGAACATTGGCAATGTCCCTGCTTAAACCCAGACTAATCACCACCCGCTGTTCCTGCAAACTCTCCCTAAGCGTTTCAATATACTCTAATAAGTGTATGAATTCTTGATGGGACTTAGCCCATAACTGCGTGTATTATTGTCTGAAACTGAAGTCGCGTGATTTTGATGTTGTCTACTATGTTTTATCTAAGTTTGTAACCCTACTGAAAACTGCATATTATACTTATCTCTAAATGTTTCTATTGTTCCTAATGTATTTGTACTCTGCTTTCTGGAGCTTTTCTCCCCAGAACTCTGCTGAAAATGGACATATGTACAGTCGGACTTTCCTGGTAAACAAATGTAAAATAAAAAAAATAAATAAAGAAAGAAATTTAAATACATCCATTTTACATTTTGTCCCATTAATTTCAGCTTGAGGCACATACAGGTTTACATAAGGCCAAGCATGGAATACAGAAGGAAATGTTTCCTTTTGCTGCAAACAACAGTTCTAACATTTTTGGCCTTTTAGTCACTCCTCTTGATCTGCTCAAGGTCATATTTTCATTAAACACGTGTGCAATAGCATCCAACTGTATTTGACCACCAATCATAAAAGACAGCTAATGATGTCCTCACAGGAAAAACATGTCTTTGCTACCTGTAATACAACCATTAGCCAAAACATACTCACCTACATTCTTTCATTCCTTCAAAGTACAGACACCAAATAATAATACTGCAATAACACAAATTTTTTCTCCTTGGCATCCAGCTACATCCAAATATCATGTTGCTATATCCTCTAATTTCTGTAGTACATAGATGATGTAAATAGATGATATAAAACAAAACCATCTTAGCTTAAGCCACAGGCATTTTCCAACAATAGTTGTCATTATTAGTGGCATGTTCACTTTGATGACTGCTACTCCATATTCTGTTACTTTAAACAATTTTTCTTAAAATTGATCTTACTCCTCCAGATCGCAACTTGTTCTCCATTTATGCATCTCTCCTCAACTGTTCTTGACTGCTAGAGGTTTGTTCCATTTCTCCATTTCTGCACCTGTCTCCAACTGTTATTGGCTGCTAGCCAATTGGGTTGCTTAGTTGCTGTACTGTTCTCTGGAAGCCCAAGTCCTTAAGGCTGTTCATATCAAATTCCATCCACCAACTGCCAATAAGGCATTTGGGGATACCAAAATATGGCAAAGCAGGGTACAAAACCAATTTCCACTTAGTTCTCTTCAGTGATAAATTATAATCTCTACCAGATCACTGTTAAAAACTTTAAGGAAGAAAGACATTCAGCACTTCAGCAGTGTTTATAACATGCTACCTCTGCAATATAACATTTCCTCTGCCATTTGCTCAATTTTGGAGACTAGCAATTTTAGGGAAAAGTCTATTTCATTTCAGCATAAGTTAAACAATAATTTAGCTGACAAATCAAAAGAATATAAGCATGTACTTATCATTCCACTTCCAACATTTGTCTGCCCACACTGTATGTGGAGGTGACATCAACAGAACCCTCCCTTTGTCAAGTCCTTTGCACATAGTTCATAGGTTCATAGGTAGGTACTAGGCTATCTGCCCAAAGGCATTTATAAGCCTAGCCGGAATGTGTTGGCTTTCACTACCCCTCTAGATTAGTCCTCTGTGCCTCTGGCTCTCATTGAAGTGATCCCTGGGGTAAACTTTCTGTTTCCCATCCACTCGTCAATGTTTCTCTTGAAGAGGGTTAGTGAGGAGCTCTACCTAATGTAGATTGGAATCTTGTTCCAGAGCATGGGAAGTCTCTGGGACAGGAATCTATCCCTCCAGCACGTCCTATTTATTGTTGTGGTGAGGTTTAGATCTCTGGAGCATGTGGCTCGAGGGGATATGGTTTTCTTTAGGTGGAGCATGTCCATCAATTCTGTATTGGACATGGCCTTGTATGTCAGGCAGAGATCACCTCTGAGTAGGCGGTATGCAACAGAGTACAGCTGAAGTTTCTTCAGTCGAGCTGCATAGGGCATCTACTTGAGGCCAGTGATCCTCTTGGTGAGGAACTTCTGTGGTCTTTCCAGTTGTTGCAGGTGTCTTGTAAGGTACATCCCAAATGGGGCATTGTACTCTATGATGGGTCTGATGAGTGATGCGTAGAGGGGCCCAATGACCTCTTTCAATCTGGATGCAAACTCTTTTGTGATTAGGTGGGCCACATAAAAGGATTTTCTAACCACTTTGGCAATGTGATTATCAAAGTAGAGGTTACTATTTACTTGAGTCTCCAGATCCCTTATTATATCTTCCGTATTTAGGGGGCTACCGCCTATGTGGTAGTTTGTGGGTACTTTGTTTTTTCCAAAGGGGATGACTATGCACTTTTTGGCATTTAGCTTGAGGCCATGGTTTTGACACCAGGTATCTGTCTCAGTGAGACCCTTTTGGAGGATGTCTGCCAGAGTGTCAGTTATAGCCCCTAGTTTGCAGTCGTCTGCAAACTTGGTCAGCCATAGTCCTCCTGTGCTTGCCTGTACCTCTGAGAAGTATATGCCGAACAGGAGAGGTCCTAGGACTGAGCCCTGGGGAACGCCACTTGTAACCGGTTTAGAGTCATACCTAGCTCTCGCAACTCTTACCATGTGGGTTCTGTCCGTGAGCCAGTTGGAAACCCATCTCGTGACATAGGGGTTTATGTTCAGGCTGGTGAGCTTGTCTATAATACCTGAGTAGGAAATGGTGCTGAAGGCCTTTGCGAGGTCTAGGTAGGCTGTGTGGACCACCTTTCCCTCATCTATAGCCTTGGTAACTGTCTCAAATAAGTCCACCAGGTTTAAGAGGCATGATCTAACCTTAACAAAGCCAAACTGGGTAGGGTCCAGTGTTTGGAGGTTTTCAATGTCTCTGTTAATGAGATCCATGATGATGCACTCCATAGCTTTGCAG
The DNA here is from genome assembly GCF_019279795.1 of Protopterus annectens. Lineage (NCBI taxonomy): Eukaryota > Metazoa > Chordata > Ceratodontiformes > Protopteridae > Protopterus > Protopterus annectens. The sequence continues at coordinate 700,388,719 of NC_056751.1, read as the reverse complement.
ACCAAGCTAGTCAGGCTTATAAGGCGATAGTTCCCGGGGTCTATTGTGGCTCCACCTTTGTGGAGTGGAATAACCGTTGCTGTGCGCCACTCTGTGGGCATGTAGCCTGTGGAGAGGCTGAGTTTAAACAGTGTGTTTAGGTGAGGGGTTAGTTCATCTTTGAGCTCATGTAGGATGCAGCCTGGGACACCGTCCGGTCCCATTGATGCTGTGTTTTTGGCTTTGGAGAGGGCTATTTTAACCTGAGTGTCTGTGATTTCAGGGGCACTACATTCTTCTGGTATAGTTATGGGCCCTTTTGGGGGTAAGACGAGGGTGAAGTTTGCACTGAACCTGTCTGCCAGGATGTTGGTTATATCGGTCAGTTCAGTGTATTTTGTGCCATTCTACACAAAGACATGTATCTGGAGTGTTTCTCCCCTGGCCTCCACTGAAAATTGGCTTCGTTCCAAGTCGGACTTTCCCGGTTAACAAATAATAAATAAATAAATAGCTCCGAGCAGATCTGAGAATTGCCACTTAGATTCTTGACATAGCTAAAGAATGACTTGTGGTTATCTTTGGAGTCCATGGCAATTTTTCTTTCAAAGCTAGCCTTGGATGATTTTATGAGGGAACGTAGTTTCTTGCTGATACTGATCAGGGATGTCTTCCCTTCTTGGGATTTTACTCTTTTCTGTACTAGGTTCCTCCTTCTGTTGTATAGCTTGTTTATGGCAGGGGTCCACCAGACTGGTTTCCTTTTCTTGGAGGAGTGAGTCTTGGTTTTGTTTGGGATAGCACGATCCATGCATTCTTGTAGGTACCCGTAGAGTGCATTAGTAAAGGATTTTGCAGCTTGGACAGTGTTATCATTTAGCATGGGGGCTTTGAAACTTCCCACCTCGATCTTAAGTAACGTGAAGTTTGCTTTTGAAAAGTTTTTCACAGTGGTTTCTTTGATCGGGGGTGGTGGTGGAATGTGGATATCCAGAGTGATTAGTTTATGGTCAGATCTAACCAGCTAGGGGTTGACCTCCAGTGTGGAACACCAGTCGCCCATGTTGGTGATGACCAGGTGCAATATGTTGTCACCTCTGGTGGGGGTGTTGACCAGTTGATCCAGGGCATTTGAGTTTATAAATTCTAGGAAATGTTGGGCAAGGGAGTTCGTACTTGAGTAGTTCTCCCAGTTAATGTTTGGGTAATTGAAATCACCCAATATCAGGGTGTTTGGTAGGATCTTTATGTTTCCCAGAGTTTCCAGGAATGTGGAGTGGGGGTCCTGAGACATGGTGGGTGATCTGTAGCAAGCTATAATTTGAATAGCAGTTTTGCCTGTTGTTAGTTGCACGTGGATGATCTCTGAAGCATCGTGCTGTGCCACTAACCTGGAGGTGTGGGTATCCTTGATGAATATGGATACTCCCCCTCTTTTTGTATTTCGGTCTGGGTTTTGTGGCCGAAATGTATGGTATGAGTTGTAGCCTGGTAGTGCTGGGGTGCTCTCTGGAGCCTTAAACCAGGTTTCTGTTACTGCACATATATCGATTTTCTCCATACTGAGGAGTGCCTTGAGTGCGTGCATTTTGAGGTTTACACATCTGGCATTGAGTAGCATTACCCTCAGTTTTTTGTTACTTGTGCTATTTACGGCGGTGAGTTTGTCTTTTGAGCCTTGCCTAAAAAAGGCACTATGGAGGTGGCAAGAGCCTTGACCATTATTTGAAAGCCTAAGGGTGACAGGTGCAAGCCATCTCTAGCGAAGCAGCGTGGCTTGTCGAGCATGTCATCCCAGGCTGACAGACACTGGATCCCCTTTGAATGACACCAGAAGCTTGGCTAATTGTTGAAATTGATACTTTTTTCTCTATACCGTGGTATCATTCTTGGTGAGGGCAGGATGCTACTCAGGGTCATACCGGCCTGGGCTACGTGATCAGAGAGCTCCTCCACGTCTTTTCATGTAGTCCAGGGAGGTATGGCTCAGGTTATTCACACCAACATGGACAATGACAGAGTCATATTTGTACTTGTTCTGGAGTGACCTGAGTGCTTGTGTTATGTGGCGTATCCTGGCACCAGGCAGGCAGCTAACAGTAACCTTCTCCTTATTCAGCCTAGTGAGTGGGACGTCAGTGTGCCTGACTATAGAGTCACTTATTACTAGTGTGTTGAGTATGTTATTTTGACTTAAGGGCTGTGATTGTGTGGCACCCTGGTTTTGTGAAGTATGTGTTTCATGGTTTGTGTTCGGGGGTGGAGGTTGCTTGGATGTCTGCTTTGGAGGTCTCTGTTGCTTTTGTAGATTTTTATTTAGAGCCTCCGAGTATGTTTTTGTGTATTTATGTGTGTTTTTTGCCAGTGCTGGTTTTATAGGTCTATGTGAGACTGGTGGTGTGATGCAAGTAATTCCTGCTCCTTCTGACTGCCTGGTCCAGTCTTGTGTTGAGAGAGCTTAGTCTCCAGTTTGGCTGTATAATTGCATCTCTCGCATGTAGTAGTGTTTGGTGGAAGGAGGAGAGGGTTGTCTGTGTACATGAGGCAATTGTAACATTGCCTCAAAATGCCCAGATTCACCAATTGGATTGGAGAGTACACCTGAAACTGCCCTTTGGGCATGCCTGGATAGGTACAGTGAACTGTTTTACTGATTGGCCGGTAAGGCTGAATAGAGAGCCTTGTCCTTCTGTACAGTATAGGGGGGTCTAGTGCTAAGGTTTATTATAGATTCATAGATTCATAGATTCATAGATTCTTACTAAGCTAACTGCCCTTGCGAGCCATTTTAAGCTTAGCCAATTATCCCTTGTGAGACTCAAACCCTGCACCTTGTGTTTGTAAGACAAACACCTTAACCATTAGGCCACCCTCCCAACCCTTAGTGCTTGCTATGAGTTTTGGGCAAGTGCCGGGATGAGAAGTGAATGATTTGAGTGCTTAAGTTGAAAGTTTGTCTAGTTCCAAGGGAAAAATTGAAGAGCAGACTTTGTGGAACCGGGAATAGTTATACCCTAGCTAACCGGTGCTGCCCGGCACGCAAAACCTTGCAAATGCGTGTTTTATAGCAGGGAAATGAAACAGATAGAAATTAGCCCAAATTGGCCAATAAACTACTAATTTCTGGGCTGAAACCACTCCTCCAGGGACAGCTAGGCTGCTCAAAGCTCCCTCTCTCACAGTGAACAGAGAAACTTCCTTCTGTCCAAGTAAGGTATGGGTAAACACAGAAACTTGTAACACAGCCCTGAATTCAGCACTAACCTGAAAACTGGACTAAACTATCTTAGAAAGGCGGGAAAACAAGTATATATATATATATTTTTTTTTTTAGAAAATAAAGCAGATACAATCAAAAAAACACTTTAAATGCACAGAAATGGCTATCACTTGAGTGTGTAGCCTACAACAGTTAAACAGGTAATTTAAACACAAAAACGATTTTGTTAAAGTGCAGGCAGTAAAATAAGTACAATATGTAGCTGAAACAAGCTTTTTAAATCACAGAAACTCTAGAAAATCGACGTTTTAGGCGGAATTAGCTAAAGGCAACAAGAAAATGCAGAAACATTTTCTTGCTGTAGTAGAGTAGTATCAGTTTGTCCCTAATCATGAACATTTTGTCCTTAAACATGAACAGTTTGTCCCCACGCATGAACATTCACATAGAATTGTTTCATCAAACATCATGCCTTGGTACACACAACAGAAGATATTTATTCACATGATACGTATTTTTATATGCATATTTGGCTAGCGACTTACATCCAACCTAAAGAGCCATATGTCATTCCCACACCAATACATTGCAAAACTGTGATCAAAAGCAGCAAAATGTACAAAAAATCTACTATTTTTTAAAGTGCTAATCTCAAAAGGCTCTTCGCTCAGTACCCAACTTAATCACCTCCAAGGCAGACAGACACAGGTTGAAGAAAGTTAATTTTCAAACCCCCTGTAAACCTTTGTTGAAACAAAATGCAGTCTCTAATATGAAATATAGGATTTTTTGAGATTACAGGTGTAGTGTATTTATCTATTATGGATTTGTTTTCACCCTACATTTGTGCTATTTGATGCAGATGATATTCATTATAAAGTCTGTTGTATTACAAATGTGTATGCTATATCTTATTTCATTACCTACTGATCTCTAGTCTGATTGACAGGTAAGGGCATGCATATTCTACCTATTTTACTGTGACATCACAGGCAACAACAACTGATTTAGGATCATTTAGTCTTACTTTCTACTTCCTGATAATACTGCAAAACAATGAAATTATGTTGTTGTTTTTTTAATGAAGTATTTAAAATGATTTAGAACTTGTTAAAATGTAATTAACGTACACAGTAAGATTTATTGAATCTTATAAACCATGGGTATGTAAAATCAACTTAAGGACAAAGTACAGTGTCTTATGGTAACAGACTGGTGAGAAATATTTCCCACCACAGCAACTATAATAACTAAAAGGTGTGTTGCAAATGGAAAAAAAAAGAGAGATAGTGCATTCCACTTAGTATGACAGCCCCATGGCATAGATATTAGAATACATGATCTTTGTTCATAGGTTCATAGGTAGGTACTAGGCTATTAGTCCTAGGGCCTATATAAACCTAGCCAAAAAGGTACCCTGGCTTTCGCCACCCAAGAAAATTATTTTCCTGTGCCCCTGTCGAGCAGAGCCACAGAGGTGATCCCTGGGGTGAATTTCCTATTTCCCATCCAGTCATCAAGATTTTTCTTGAAGAGTGCTGATGAGGAGCTTTGTTTGATATAGATAGATAGTTTGTTCCAGAGTGTGGAAAGTCTCTGGGACAGGAATCTATCCCTCCAGCATGTTCTGTTTATTGTGGTGACAAGGTTTAGGTCCCTAGAGCATGTAGCTAGGAGGGACTGGGATTTCTTTAAATGGAGCATGTCCAACAACTCTGGGTTTGACATAGCTTTGTATGTTAGGCAGAGATCGCCTCTGAGTAGGCGATATGCGACGGAGTAAAGCTGGAGTTTTTTGAGACGGTCTGCGTAGGGCATCTGTTTGAGGCCAGTAATCCTCTTTGTGAGGTATTTCTGCGGCCTTTCCAGTTGTTGTAGATGTCTTGTGAGGTACATACCAAAAGGGGCGTTGTACTCTATAATGGGTCTAATGAGTGACGAGTAGAGGGGAACAATTACCTCTTTTTTTCCTGGATGAGAAACCTTCTGTGATGAGGTGTGCCACTCAGAAGGATTTCCTGACTACTGTGGCAATGTAATTATCAAAGGAGAGACTACTGTCCACCTGTGTCTCAAGGTCTCTTATCACACTTTCGGTGTTAAATAAACTGCCACCTATGTGGTAGCTCATGGGTACAGATTCTTTACCAAAGAGGATGACAATGCACTTTTTGGCATTGAGCTTGAGGCCATGGCTTTGAGGCATCTGTCTCCATGAGGCCCTTTTGTAGGACATCCACATCATTAGGAGTTTCGATTATGGCTCCTAGTTTGCAGTCATCTGCGAACTTCATTAGCCAAAAACCTTCTGTATTAGCCTGTACTCCAGAAAAGTAGATACCAAACAGGAGAGGACCCAGGACTGAACACTGTGGTACTCCACTTGTCACTGGTCTGAAGTCGGATTTGGAGTCTGCTACTTGCCCAGTGTGGGTTCTGTCAGTGTGCCAGTTGGCAACCCATCTTATGACATAGGGATTTATACCTAGTTTAGTGAGTTTATCTATAATTCCAGAGTGGGGGATGGTGTCAAAAGCCTTGGTGAGATCTAGATAGGCTGTGTGAACCACCTTACCCTCGTCTATGGCTTTGGTGACTGCTTCAAAGAAGTCTGTCAGGTTTAGGAGACATGATCTGTCTTTTACAAACCCGAACTGGGTGGGGTCCAGAGTTTGGAGATTACCAATGCCTTTGTTTGTAAGATCCATGATGATACGTTCCATAGCCTTGCAGACCAGGCTTGTTAGGCTAATGGGGCGGTAGCCCCCGGGGTCCATGGTGGCTCCCCCTTTGTGGAGTGGGATAACCGTCTCTGTGCACCTTTCAGTGGGCACAAAGCCTGAGGTGAGGCTATGATTGAACATGGTGCTTAGGTGGGGTGCCAGTTCATTCTGCAGTTCGTGTAGAACGCAGCCTGGGATGTTGTCAGGTCCCATGGATGCTGTGTTCTTGGCTTTGGAGAGTGTGGTTTTTACCTGTGCAGCCGTGATTACAGGAACTTTGCATTCTTCCTGTATAGAGATGGGCCCTTTAGGGGGTGAGATGGGGGTAAAGTTAGCACTGAACCTATCTGCCAGGATATTGGCAATATCAGTTGGTTCTGTATATTTAGTGCCATTGTGCTGTAACTCAGAGCAGATCTGAATGTTGCCATTGAGATTCTTGACATAGCTGTAGAATGCTTTGTGATTGTCTTTAGAATCAGTGGCAATTTTGTTTTCGTAACTATGAATTCTAGAAAACGTTGAGCAAAGGATTTTATGAGGGATCTCAGCTTCTTACTGAGGCTGACCACGGAGTTCCTCCAATCATGGGATTTTTTACTCTTTTTTGCAACAGTTTCTTTCTTCTGTTGTAGAGTTTGTTTATGGCAGGGGACCACCAGATTGGCTTCCTTTTTTTGGAGGATAACATCTTGGTTCTGTTAGGGATAGCACGATCCATGCACTCGTGTAAGTGCTTATAAAGTGCATTTGTATAGGATTCAGCAGTCGTACCTCTATTGTCCATCTGCATGGGTGTCGTGAAGTTTGCCCCTTCTGTCTTAAGAAGCGTGAAGTTGGCTTTGGAGAAAATTTTTACGGTGGTTTCCCTAATGGGGGTGGGGGTGGGATGTGGATGTCTAGGTTGATTAGCTTGTGGTTGGATCTGACCAACGAGGAATTGACCTCTGGTGTGGAACACTGGTCGCCCATGTTGGCAATGACCAGTTCTAGGATATTGCTGCCCCTGGTGGGGGTGTGGATAAGTTGATCCAAGACATTGGAATTTATGAATTCCGGAAAACGTTGAGCAAAAGAGTTGGTACATGAGTAGTTTTCCCAGTTAATGGTGGGGTAGTTGAAATCACCCATTATTAGGGTGTTGGGTTGTACCCTAATATTTTCCAGTGTATCAAGAAATGAGGAGTGGGAATTCTGGGGCATGGTGGGGGGTCTGTAGCAAGTTACAATTTGGATTGCGGTCTTGCCCAGAGTTAGTTGCACTTGGATAATCTCGGATGCATTATGCTTATTTTGTGCTGTCAAGATAAAAAGGAATAAAAAAGAAAAACAGATTACTTTTGACTTGCAGTAATACTGAGAAGTGCTGGAGATGATACATTGGTATGTGGAGAACTCTGAATCACTCTTGCTTTGCAGGCACTGTAACTAAACACATATGTGCCATTATATGCAATTAACAGTGCATCATCATTTTCCACAGCCATCCAGATGCAAGCTGTTTTTCTGAGATTTTGGGGACCCTACTGCAAAGTACACAGAAATTAAAGACTGGCATACTGGTGTGTTGTCCAGATTTGTGAACACAGCCACAATTTGGCAGAAATGCAGTGGTGGCTGTAGCAAAAGATGGGAACTAATAAACTAGGCAGTGATATCAATGTGGCAAAAGAATAGTTAAAGTTATTCATGTCACCTTTCCTGACTGATTTTACAATAGTTAGAGTTCAGCCCTCAAACATACACTGTCTTCACATATTTACAACAGCCTCTGCACCAGTGAGTCGTATGACCTCTATTTTTAATAAACACCAAGCATTATTATGGTGACACATAACTTGGTTTGTATATGGTATAGTTAGCAGTCAGTTATTATCCTGTAACTCACATCATGTCATTGCCTTCTCAACAGTAGCCCTGCCTGATTGTTTCACAGCTTTCACCAAAATGGCGTACTCATTCTGTTGGAGTGCCACAGCCAGGTATCAGTAGGCTAAGTGAAAGTCCTAAAATGCATCTGTTTATACCCCAGGTTGCCTTATTAGCTCAATTAGCCCATTCATTCCTCCTATGGCAAAAGTCAGATGGTGCAGAGCAGGCCCAGCTTAGTGGACTGGTGGATTGATGTAGCCACCCTCATTGGGGCATCCTCCCTCTGTTGCAGTGACCAACTCAGTTCCTCCATCCTCTCTCTGCTTATCTGTCTACATGTCCATGCATACATAAATGAAAAGTGTTCAAGTTATTTTTAAAAATAAAAACACGTTCACAACTGTACGCAGTGACAATGGATACTAGGAAGTAATAAAATAAATCCAAAACTATAAACATGTTGCTAATAGATTGTTGAATCCAACACTGAACGCTTTTGCCCGCACATAAACTAGGGCATCATCAATGTAAAAATATTGACTAATCTGAACTTAAATAAGCTTGTAAAATAAATAAATGAGCATTCATATTAACTTGTCTTCTGATGTTAGAAAGGTTGTAAAAAATACATTCTTTAAATTTGCAATTAGTTTTACTTGTAAAAAATACTTAGCAAACTTCACATTTCACTAAGTAAATAATATTCTTACAGTCACAATCTGTGAAGCTCCTATACAAATAACTCCTGTTGGTTACTGAATGAATGAATATGTACACACACACACACACACACACACACACACACACACACACACACATATATATATATATATATATATATATACACGTTTATTGCAAATGAAAGTGCCAGACCTGTGACTTGAGCTTCTATTAATATTGTTATTCTGCTCCGTATAACTTAACATCTGTTTCAGACTGGGAGCCTTCCTATATCCAAAGTCAGGATAGTCAGAAAGAGTATTCTATTCCTGGAGACAAGTAAATTTTTTTGATAACTCATTATTCTGATCAAATATAAATTTCACTTCCCAAGTAGCCAACACCAAATTAACGTGTACTGGTCACAGGTGTACCCATGGTGACACGTCTGTTCTGTAAAAAGTTCCCACTAGGTATCACCCAAGTGGTTAGCGAGAGACAATTAGGTGTGGGTTATTTACACAAAAGGTATAATGGCTAAAAAACTACCAGGTGAACAGGGGAATGTAAGGCTGGGCTGCTTCTTAAAATCCTCACAGTTCAATAGCCTAGTAAGCACCTATGAACCTCCTTTCTCCAGGGATAGGCAAGCTGAGAATGGCCATTCACTCCCATCTTCCCCTCCATTTCTTCTAAGCAGCCATACTGCTAGATGAACGTGGGTCACCTGCATCATAGTCAGGACTTCATCTCTCCTTATCACTGAGCTGGCTTAACTTGTTATGTTTACTACTTATTGAAGGTATGAGTTACTACTTAGCTTGAAACAGCAAAATACAGGTGATGTGAATGTGCATGATTCCCCTTTCTGAATACAGCCTAGCATAGTATGATTTATCAGGCACATTTGCACAAGAACATACAGAATAATGCTTCTTTTTTATCCACCCCCCCAGAGATGTCTGTCATTCTGAAAAAAAAATGCCTCATCCCTCTTAACTTAAAATCTGTTAACAATTTTCTATGCAGTCACTGGGATTCTACACGTCATACTGGAGAAGACATCCAGTACTTTCATGATACTCATTTTGCTGGGTATGAGGCCTATCAATGATCCATGAAGCATTACCATCACAGCTTTTTTTTCTTTTGTTTTTATCTCCCCAGACACATTACATTTGCACTTCTGATTCTGTACAAATCACACTGAAAGAAGCACTCTCTCAGCTATTCTAGCACTACAACACTTCCTCACTGGTTGTATCAGGGGTAGCGGCTGCAGAATCTGTCCCCTCTGACTCAAAAGGGTGGAAGTTACTTTCTGCAATGTCACTAGCCATGGGGTCAGGCCTAAAACATATCACTTTTAATGGAAACTCTGTTACTGTTTAACAAACTACTAGGGTCATTAATGAAGTAGCTGTATGTGTGACAGGATGCATGTGTCCTTAAAGAAGCAAAGCTGCAATGTTCATGTTCTTCACTCATTACTGACTGTGCGCATCTCATCATGACTGAATATGGATGTTCTTTGACAGACAAAAATACTGCTGTGATCTGAGTCTCTGAAATGCACATCTGTGACTTTTTAAGCACAGTCCTTTCATCAGCCTGTTTGTAGAGCCAATGATGAGATATGGCTGTCCAGTGGCACTTTTCAGTTTGCATTTATTATCCCATAAAAACATGTATAACAGAGCTGCATTTCTCATTAATATTACCACCTCAACCCTTACTAACTTGTAGTACTTAACCAAAAGTGGGTAGCTTTGTCATGCAGCTTTCGTGTAGACATTGATTTATTTTACTTTATCATAAAGTAGAAACAGAGGCCAGTACAGTGCTGCAGCAGTTAGCATTTTTACATCAAGGTGCTTGATTCAGATTTTTCAGTTCACATCATGGGCACCTTCAGTTTACGGTCTGCATATCCACCTTGTGTCCACTAGGGTTTTTGTCAGGAATCCATTTTTTCTCATATCTTAAAGGTGTGCTAGTTTGTGTTCTGTGTGTGTGTGTGTGTGTGTGTGTGTGTGTGTGTGTGTGTGTGTGTGTGTGTGTGTGTGTGTGTGTGTGTGTGTGTGTGTGTGTGTGCGAGTTTGTGTATGTGGAAATGTCTGCATGCTGCAATCCACTGCCATCCTATTTAGGAGTGGATCCCTGCCTTACTCTATTTGCTCGCTCAGAAAAAGACTCTAGCACCCCGTGACTCAGAGTAGGATGAAACAGGTACTGGAGAAAGAATGAACAAATGCCAGTTTTTCTATTAATGGATACTTGTTGTTTTTCCTTTGTCCATGAAATTCTGTAGCTTGGATGTGGGGTGGGTTGTTTTTGACCTTCAGAATTATATGCCATATTTTTTTGTCTCAAGTTAAACTGTGAATGTATTGATGCACATTTTTACAAATCTCAGACACAGTAGATATATTCTGCATTAATCAAAGACAAAGAATAATAAAAGCAAAATCACATTCTGTTAGATGTGGGTTTTTTGTCCTCCAACACTGGCTATGTCATATGAGAGGCTTTTATTCTAAATGCTGAACAAAGGTGGTTCCTTGCCATCTTCAGACTCCAGCTGTGTATGAATCAATCTGGCTTCCTCCTTCACTTCAATTTAAATAAAATATGTTTTACTAAAACAACAGCATGCCTTGTTTTGGTGCTGCAGAGGATAGTTCTATTGTTCTGTCTCCTCCGCCCTTTGTTCTGCATGCCACTGAAACCTAACAAACAGTCTTTATTCACTGTCTGTCCAGTTTACTGCATTTTCATAACTACTTCATCAAATATCAACTCAGCATAACAGCATAACAACAACTGATGGTCATTTTTCAAAAAAGACTCCAATTTATTCTTATTCTATACATTGAAACATACAAAAATAATTTAATTAGGTGTAGTATCTGACACAGGCATGACTTACAGCTGGTTGGTCCAAGGAGGAGCAGATCACCAACCACTCTTTCTTGGGGGAAAAGTTACATATCTTAACACTGCTAAACTAACCTCCAGCAATAGACAAGGGACTAGATGCAAGACTTCATTGAAGTGGGAATGATGTTGGTCACAACTCACTGCATGCTGTGACAGATGCATTTTTGGCTTTTGTTTAGTCTTGAATGTGCCTAAGCTGTTAGAGTACAGGGAGTGAGCATGCATAAACCTCAACCCCCCCCCCCCACAAGCCAGTCGCATACAAGGTACGGGTCTCCTCCCAATTTCCTGCTTGACTTTTGTCTGGTACAGGACAATGAATGGATCATAGATGAGGGTCACCATGCAGAATAAAAGCTGTATATATTGGAAGAATACTTCCAGTCTATGTCCACCATTCCCTATCGTCAGTCAGGCACCTCACAAGGCACACAATATATTCTTGGTCTACTGACCTTGTAAGATTTGTTATAATGGATCAAATGGGACTTTTTCATAAGTGACTAAATTTCATGACAGGACAAATCAGTTTGAAAAAGCATGAAGAATCTTGGTGAAACATTGTCACATGAAAGCATTAATGTATTATGCAGAAAGACAATTTGATGTGGCACTTCAAAGGATTTTTGCTGCACTGACACATTGTTTGATGTGCCACCTCCATCCAGAGGTTTCATGCAGGTGTGTTATGTGGTATATCATGTCACTGTAAAACAAGATGTATGTAGACTGTCCAATAAATTGTCCCACTTTCTAAGGGTGGCGTCTTTTTGAAAAAGGCTACATGCAGATGTCTAACCATAAAGTACTTCTTTGCTTTAATGCATTGTCTGCATTGTCACATACAAAGAAAGTATGATTTTATCTGTTTTTTTTTTCTTTATTCTGTAATCTCTGTACACACTGTTTTAGCTTTCTGTGTAATCTGATGCAATTTCAATTGTGAATTTGTAACAGTATTTACTGAAGCTTATGATATATCTCCCGAGTATTGATATATTATCTCCGCCCACCTGTCCTTTTTACTTCATTCCAGATTTGTTTTTCTTCCTATAATAATGGCTTCTTGTAACTAAACACAAACACATTGACTACCTCTTACAGGCAGTAACTGACCCAACACTCCCCATGTTTTCTTAAAATAAAGTGTTTTATGTTCAGGATTTTCTTAGTCTGCATGACCTGCACAGACCTCCAGTCCTGAACAGAGCACATAGGATGCTAGAAAGTTGCTGGAAGCCTGTCAAGCCAGGACTATAAAGTGTGAATCATCAGTCACAGATAAACAACAGAAGAGCAGAGAAATGAAAGGAAAGTTCACAACTTAGAAATAGATGGGGGTGGGGGGTAATTGAAAATGGGACTATAATTTAAACATTATAAGAAAAACCTGCACTTAGCTACTTTGGAAGAAAAATGAACTTTACCTTGAGATGCGGATTAGCAAATTACAAATGAGAGCATTGCGGAAAAGAAGGACTGGCACTCTCTCTGAAGGCATTCCGAGAAGACAATGATTCATAGCCTTGCTCTTGAAAATGAATGCAGAGACAAAGCACCTGACTGTAGGGACCAACTACTGTCTGGATCTCTGAACGTACTTTTTACAGAGAGGGCTGTGGACCTATAACATAAACTACTGAAATGGATAGTAGGCAGAAAATTCACAGATGCATCCAAGAGTGCATGGCACAGCTAGGAAAGTGGTACTGGGGAAGTTAGGGACGTCATGAGGAAGAATGCTAAGGCACTTCAAAGGACAGAGTCAACCTCTTAGAGCAAGAAATGTGGACAAAGGCATACATATGGGGGGCAAAGGCCCAAAAATAGGGACAATTTTTAAATATTGCTCTTACAAACTTAGAAAGTTGATAGAATAACATGCTTTACATTAACATGGATTTTCTGAAGGGTATGAATTTTGAATCTCAAAAGTCTATCATTATTTTATGACTTCAGTCCTCAATGATATGCCACTGATTTGCCAGAAAACCAACATTTTATGAAGAGCAGACCAATACAGGAGTCAAAAATATGGACATTGTTCAAAAATCTGGACAGCTGAGAGGTATGATCATATCACTTTTTCAGATATAAAATATTTCAGCCTCTTAGACTGAGGCAGGTCATTAATAATGCACAATCATTAATATATAATCAATACATAAACAAGCAAGCAAAAACAAAATTATTTTTTTTTATACTTTCTGACCACACTTTTGTTTTTAGCTTCGTAATGATGTACTTCTTGGCTGATGATATACCTTTTGGAGATTTTGACTGATGGCAATGCAGTGCAACCATGCAACAGATCTTGGTATGTATATAATTTTTAATAAGACTGTAAGATGAATTTCTTGTTCACTGCAATCAAGTATACAAATCTGAGTGATGCCAGACAAAGTAAACTCACTGTATGCACTGCTGATGATCTATAGTGTTCTCTTTGATAAAGGCCTTACTTAAAAGGAAGCACTGCAGAACTATGGCAAACTTTGAAATATTTCCTCTATTAACTTACCCCCACCCCCCCACCCCACCCACCCCACACACACACACTGCCACACAAGCCTGAGTGGCTTAAACATGTGAATTCCAAACTATTCACCTATTGCTATAGATTCCTACTGAAAAATTATACACCTCAAAATGAGTGTTGTTCTTCTGCCATACAGTGCAATACCTGTGCAGTGTGAAAGTGGTCAGGACCAAAAAGGACCTTCACTTAAAATGACAAATTCCCCAAGGATCTTTTTATTTTAAGCAGTCTTGCACTAGTAATTGTGTCCCAACATTCCTCCTGCAAAACATTTGCATGGAATTATCACACTTACAAAGTGGCAGAATGGACTGAATTGTTGAATCGTGACCATTCAGAACTTGGAACATCTGACATACTGGTTTAAGTTGCTGAGATATAAGATAGGCCTCATGCCTCTGTTTTACTTTGGCAGCAAAAAGAACCTTCAGTAAGTTCCAAATCCTTGTTGGTCTGGGGAGAGCATTTGGATGACTCTTTTGGCCAGCAGTTTTTGTATTTCTATGGCTGCTGCATTTCTCTGACTGGGTGGAACAACAGGAAGTCTTGCGGACTGACTGGAAGGGCTATAAGGAGAAGGGTATATAACAGCCTCTGGAAATAATCCTCTGCACCCAAGTGACTTTGGTGATGGCTGTCAAGGTTTGTGGATGTAGGAATAAGTGCCCCCCTGACTGCCGCCAGAATGCAATAGTTGGGCAAATATTCAGGAGCCCTGATACTGTTTCTCAGAGGTGGGACCTCTGAAGCCTTGCTTTTGCAGGCCTCTTCTGTCACAAGGGCATCATTGCCATTGAAGTTCCCCTATTGCCACAGGGGACCTGTTCCCATAGGACTCCTAGGAAGAACCTTGTGACTTCCATAACCACATTTTCCTACCACCTCTCTGTTTTCGGGAAAAGGTGCTTTGAGGTGTAGAAAAAATGTATCCCTGTGGCAGATAAGGTCTTCCCATCTTCTTCATCCTAGATAGTGTTTCTTTAAACTTGGAGCCAAATAAGGTAGATCCATTAAAAGGAGCACTGATAAGCAATGGCTTGAAAGGCTCCGCAAAGTCACAGAGGTGCATCCAGGTATGCTGCCTCACAGCAATTCATGACCCTGCAGCTCTCAAAGCATCTTCTGAAGCATGGGAAATGAGTCTCATAGAGGAGTTTGATAGAGATGGCAGGGTGGCCAGTTGTGAAAAACGGTCTTGTTGTCTTCTACAGACATGGACTCTGAGATGGAAGTGGAAAACTCCTTGATTAAGTCCCTCTTAAACCTTGTAATATGTGCCAGATAGTTCAGTGACCTGACAGCAAAGGTCACTGATGTATAAACATGCTCCCCAAAACTGTCCAATACCCTGGACTCTCTATTGGGTGGAAAGATGGTAGAACTTTGTACACCAAGTTTTTTCTTGGAGGCAGCTGCTACCAGTATTGCATCTACTGGGGGACTCTTGCTCCAGTGGGCCCAGTCCTTTGGTGGCACCAGGTATTTCTCAGGTCTTTTAGGGATGAGGCCCACCATTTCATGTGCTGGGGGGACTACCCAGGACATAGCTGAGCTGGCTTCAAAAGCCTCAAGAAACACTTGGAAGAGAGGTCAGAAGACCGACCAGCTAAGCATCTATTGGGGGGACACTTGCTCCAGGGGGCTCAATCTTTCAGTACATATTGGTTTAAGTTGCTGAGATCCAAGATAGGCTTCAGGCCCCTGTTTGCAACCAGGTATTTATGAGGTCTTTTGGGGATGTCTCAGTAACATTGAAATCCTTCCATACTTGGCGGGAGATTGGTCCACCATCTTGTTTGCTAGGGGACTACCCAGGACATAGTTAAGCTGGCTCCAAAAGCCTCAGAAGTCAAGGCCACTGTCAGTGGTCTCTGGCTAACTAAACTTGCAGATGACTGCAAATTAGGAGCTGTCATTGAATCTCACACTGACACAAATGTTCTCCAGGAGGGGCTGACACAGACAAATAACTGGTGTCAGAGCCATGGACTAAAACTAAATGCCAAGAAATGCATAACAGTATCCTTTGGGAAGTCATCCATCCCTGGTAACTATTATATTGACAACACACCCCTTAAAGGTGACCCAGTAGTCAGGGACTTAGGGATACACATCGATAGTAATCTAGCCTTTGATCATCACGTGTCTATAGTGGTGAGGAAATCATTCTATGTTGCGCAACTTATAAACAAAGTTATGGCATCTAAGTCCAAGGAAGTCATTGTTTCACTGTACTCGGCATTCATCAGACCTATCTTTGAGTACAATGCACCCTTTGGTATGTACCTAACCAGTCATATCCAACAACTGGAATGTCCACAGAGGTTCCTCACTAAAAGAATACAGTGCTTAAGTAATATGTCCTATGCAGACTGCCTCAAGGCCCTATCCCTGTATTCTGTCTCCTACAGGCTTTTGAGGGGAGATCTATGCCTGGCATGCAGGGCATTGTCAGACTACACTCTAATGGACCACCTGCATATCCATAAAACAAACAGTACCAGAATTACTTGTTTTAAAGACTTATACCTTGCCTGTGATATAAATAGGACCTGCTGGAGAGATAGGTGTGTATCCCAGAAACTACCCAATCTATGGAACAGGCTTCCCATCCATGTGAAGCAGAATTCCTCCCTAATGCAATTCAAGTGCAGTTTGGACAATTGGATGGGAAACTGGAAATTCATCCCTGGTTTGGCACCTATGTCTCTAATGCAAACAGGTAACCTGTAAATGGTTCATCTCCCGGGCCCATGCTTACACTTATCAAGAGTATCAGAACTTGTCAGAGATTTAGGATGCATAGCTAGGCTTAAAAAGCCTGTGGTCATTAGCCTAGTAAACACCTATGAACCTATGAACCTATAAGAGACACAGACTCCTCTTGGGAAGAGGGGTCAGAGGACCAACCAGCATAGCATCTATGGGGGACACTTGATCCAGTGGACCCAATTCTTTGGTGCAACTAGGTATTTATCAAGTCTTTAGGGGATGGCTCTGTGACGTCCAGATCCTTCCAAGCCCTACGGGAGATGAGGTCCTCCATCTCGTATGCTGGGGGGCGACTACCCAGGACATAGCTGAGCTGAGTCCTAAAGCCTCAAGAGACACAGACTCCTCTTGGGAAGAGGGATCAGAGAATCAGCCACCTTTCTGTCTCAAATATTTGAGTATTTCACTGAAGGACACATCCTCAAGGGTGATCTGGGGGACCCTTCTCCATCATCAAAGTCAGTGTCTTCTGTCAGGGATTTCTGTGGAGAATTTAAGTGCCTCCTCTTGCATATATAAAAAACCTCACTGTATCACAATCGATCACCATACACTGAGGTTAGGAAATTCACTTTTTTTCCACTGTAGTGCGATCTTGGAGTTGGTATATTTAATTTACAGGGGGGGCAGAACCCCCCACATGGGGGGTACAGGGGGGCCTGCCCTCTGCAGAAATGTAGTAAAAAGTGTGTTTGTTAGTTAGGTGTTGTTATAGGTGGAGGGGATCTTATTTACACGTATGATGTAGTTTTCAATGTTATGAAGTTTCACTGTTTTGTTTTTTCAGTGTTTTGAATTTTCGATGTTATGGTCTCAATGTTCTGAATTTCAACGTTATGAGATTTCAATGATTTGAAGTAGACCCTAAGCAGAGATATATATATATTAATCAGTATTACTGTACCAGTATCAACAAGTGATGAAAAAATAATAAATATAGAGAACGTATCATCAGTCAGCAGCAGCAAAAAGCATAGGAGTTTAGTTATCATGTAAAGAGAAGGAGGAGGTTAGGTTATAGAGCAGGTTCATAGCCAGGAAGAGTTGAGATGATTTTTCAGTATTTGTTTGAAGGTGGTGGTGCTGCCTGTGTTTCTTATAGAAGGTGGAAGTGAGTTCCATAGTTTGGCGATGGTGAAGGAATAGAGGAGTTGACTAGCAGGTAAGGCGGGCTTTTCTACTTTTAGAAGTAGATGATTTTCAGACCTTAGTTGCCTGCTGAGTTGGTATTTGGCAAGTAGTGTCGAGAGAGCAGGACATTCTGTGGGTCTATAGATTATTTTGTGCATTGTACTTAGTTGGGTGAATGAGAGATAGTGGGTGAGTTCCAGCCAGCCTAATTGTTTTAGTAACAGTGGTGGGATGAGAATTTGGCCTTGGTGGCAAATTTGGCTATTCTGTTATAACACATATCAAGTTTGGATTTTGTAGAATTTTGGATATTAGTGAGGAGAGGGGCACCATAAAGGAGAGAGGGTATTAAAAAGGTGGTTGCAAGGGTTTGTCTAGTAGAGAGGCTAAGAAAGTGGTGGCGCCTGTAGAGTACACCGAGCTTTTGGCGAGTTTTTTTGATGTTCCTGTTTATGTGTAGGTCAATGTTAAGGTTTTCATCTATAATAATGCCTAGTAGTTTAGTATGTGGGACAGCTTCTACAGTGGTTTTGTCTTCGGCATATATAGTGAAGAGTTTTTTTTATCTAGGGAGTGTTTCTTTTAGTGTTAAAAAGTACTAGTTTTTCTTTTTTTTTGGATTTAGGGCAAGATGATTGTTAAGCATCCAAAATTCAGTAGAGGTGAGGGCATTCTGGGTAATTTTCTGGAGTTCAGAGCTGGAATTTGCAGTGCATATTATTACAGAGTCATTGGCATACTGGATTACTGAGCACTGTGGGAGAGTGGAGTGAAAGTTGTTAATAAAAATGCTAAATAAGACAGGGCCAAGTATGAAGCCTTGGGGTACCCCTGTGGAAGTATTGAGGAAGGGAGAGTAAGATTGTTGCCACTTGGTGGATTGCTGCCTATTGGAGAGATAGCTATTGAACCATTGTAGGGTGGGTGAGGAAATGTGGAGGGTCGATAGCTTAGAGAGGAGGATGGTGTGAGAAATGGTATCAAAAACTTTGGAGAGGTCGAGGAAAAGAGAAGCAATTATTTTGCCAGAATCCCATGCCCGGTTAACTGCTCAACTCTTTAGAAGTGGCCGAAGTCAGATCTGAAGTCACATCCCACACCCCATCAGTTGAGGAACAGATGAAAAAGACAATATCAGATCTAGTAACCCATACAAAACGTATAGGGATCACAACTGATGAAAATTTGAAATTTGACATTCATCTAAACAAACAGGAAAAAAAACTTGACTCCCTGTATAGGATAAGCCCTACCTTAGAGGTGACACCAGGAAAGCAATTACCACAACTTACTTACTCCCCATCTTTTTTGCAGTGCTCCATGTTTATAAATCTAACAAGTCACCCAACCCCACCTACTTGAACAATACCACAATAAAATATTAATATTTGCTGCTAATGTCCCATAAAGAACACACCACTGCTTAGTTCTAAAATAACCCTAGTGTACTGAACTGCAACATACCCTAACCTTCTCCCAATTAGTCACCACACATAGTCTAATCTATTTATCAGTTAAGTGATAAGTGCTGCAGCATTAGCAACATAATTCATCACTACTCTACCAATAGGACCCTTCTCTTCACAGACAAAGATATATCACTAGTCACAAAATTTAATAATTCTGCAGGTGACTCCCTCTGCTCCTCCTCCTATGGATCTAAAATTCGGAACTCCATCCCACTCAACCTAAAACAAACCCATAACCTCATAACATCTACTCTACATCTAAAACATCTGATGTAAAAATGGTCATGTTCATGCCATTCATCTCCTTAATACTCAACAAATGTTGTCCCCCAAATACCATAAATATCTAACAACACCTAATAATTTTTATTGACATTCTTTAATCTACCCTCTTCTGGCTTCCTACTCTTCTCTTATAAATCCTCTCCGCCCACCTCTTCCATAACTTTTCTGTAAACCTCTCCATTAAACCATCCCCCCACACCTCATCATACTTACTTCACTAGGTCCTATGTTTCAGCTCAGTATATCTGCATAAATTTACTGCCGTTGTATTAAACTTCACAGTCTGTCCCTCTTGCCCCACCTACAGCAGCCAAAGCACTACTCTATGAATGCTGCACATGTGTCTGAACCTAGAAAGCCATGTTAATAGTGTGCTCTGTGCTGTAGATTAATAATTTATTTATGTATTAATTGACATTTGATTACCAGAAAAATCCAACTGGGCAGAAGCCCATTTTCAGTGAAGACCCGGGGAGAAAAGATCCAAATTATTACAAAGCATTTTAAGAACAATAATTTTACAGTCTTCAAAAATAAAACAAAAAATATTATACCCTGTACTGTAGTTTAATAATGTACCTTGTATTATAATTGATCTTTATAATTGATCTTCTTATTTTTGTTGATTGCTCACACATATCTTTCTCTCTTTCTCACTTGCTGCTGATTAATTTCGACTTGTAGCTATTTCTGTAACATATAGTAGCCGCGGTGGTGCAGTGGTAGTGTTGTCACCTCACAGCAAGAGGTTCTCCCATTCGATTCTCAGCTGGAGTGCCTTCTGTGTGGAGTCTGCATGTCCTCCCTGCGGTCGAGGGGTGTTCAAAAGGCATGCGTTAATGGGTGTGCCTTTGTTGAAGGTTGGGCGTCGGTCTGGCATCTCAGCACCATAAAAATCTACTGCCAATCATTAGCGGACCGGAGTTCCGCTGTGGTGACCCCTAACCGGGAAAAGCCGGAAGAAGAAGAAGCAGAAGCTATTTCTGTAACATGCCATGCAAATAATATGTTTCTGTACTGCAATATCTCTACTTAGCTGTCCTTAATGTTCAAGATATTTTATTTATTTTCTCCCTTGATTTAATAGCTTGGTCTCATTGGTGTAACATGTACTTCTTGTCTTTTATCTTTCAACTGACAGTTTGTACTGTTCTTATTATATCTATATTTCTCTTTATTCTGTGTTCCTCTTTCTTACTGTAACCTTTTTATATATTTAGTGCAGAGCTTTTCATCCATGACCTCCTCTGAAAAGGGGCTCCTGTGTCCAATCAGACTATCCTAGTAAACAAATCCTAATAAATAAATAGTAAATAAATACACATCCTCAAATTGCACACCTGTCATAGCAGTTGTTACACTGCTTCTCTAATGACCATAAAACAGGAGGCACTTTGAAGTGCACTGTATTCCAGCACAACATAAACAAGACAGCAGCAGCTAATAATGGCTTAATGTGCAAAAAAGAAAACTCTTCACAGAAAAACAGAATGGCAAAACCAAGAAAAAAAAAACAAAACACAAAACACAGACAATGAAAATGAATTACAACTCCAACATGAAATACATGAGGCAAAAACAACTCAACATAAATATACAGAAACAAGTCAGAACAACTCAACCAATCCCAAATTGCATTAACCCCTCAACCCCTAAATTAAAAATAAACTTTTGATGAAAAAATAAATTAAATGGCTTAAAATGTCACAAACCACTGAAATACATTAAAAATAAATACAACTCGAACACTACCTAATTCTAAAGAAAGCAGCTCACTTCAGTGAATCAGCTATGAGTTTAAATTCCTTGTAACCTAGCAATAATATTCACTAATTACTTCACATTGTGCAGAAATAAAATTAAAAGGTTATCAGATGACATGTACAACAAAGAATAATGACTAACAGACTAATATAACAATGTTTACCAGGTAATTTTACATGTTTGTGTGTGTGTGTGTGTGTGTGTGTGTGTGTGTGTGTGTGTGTGTGTGTGTGTGTGTGTGTGTGTGTGTGTGTGTCGATATATAAGGGAGAGCTAGTGTTTGTTGAATACTTAATTTGTTACAAAGTGTTATTTACTGTGTAATTTGTCAGTTTTGCATTTTGTCAGTACATGAAATAGTCAAATGGTGATGGTCAGCTGTAATTTATTTCAGTTCGATCACAGTTGTGTGATTCTGTACAATTAAATATCCAGTCACTATCTATTTAACAAGAAATTTGAAAAGAACTAAAAGTCTTTTACCCAAAGCTGCTTCCTGTAACTACTGCCATAAAAAAGCCATAATTTAAAACAGCAACCATGCAATATATATCACCTACCCTCAATAATTATACTTAAAGCATTATCTTGGGATTTTTGTCACAGCACAATAGCACACAACAAAATTTATTTTTTTTTCTTTGTCTTTTCCCCTAAATACTACTCTTTCCTTCTGTTCCACTCATTCTTTCCTTTATGTACCCATTCCTAGCAATGTTGTGTCTTTCGGCTTTTCCCGGTTAGGGGTCGCCACAGCGAACTCCGGTCCGCTAATGACTGGCAGTAGATTTTTACGTACCGAGTTGCCAGCTCTGACGTACAACCTTCAATGAAGGTACGCACATTCACGCATGTCTCCACATAGAAGACGCTCTAGCTGAGAATCGAACAGGACAACGTCTTACTGTGAGGCGACAACGCTACCGCAGCACCACCACCGCATGTACCCATTCCTAGCAATAATGTGTATATTTGTACATTTTTTAAATATAGTAGCATGACAACGTTGTTAGCCTAGCTAAATTCATCTTTGCTTATGCATGACCTGCTGTGTCTGTATAACTTTTTTAAACAATTTTATTGAATTATCAGTTGTGACACTGACAAATCTGCATTTCTATAAAAGTAATCAAAGTGTATTAACAAGTTCACATTTACAAACATTATACTTCACATACACTGCTATATATCATATAACTTAAGCAACATTACATAACTTATTCAATTACTGCCCCCTTTTTTTAAACAAGAAACATCTTTATTAAACCATCCCTCATGACATAAGCAATCATACATTTATATAAATGAAAACAAACCACACAGACACAATCCTAGTTGCAAACATTTTTACATCACAAACCATATTGACACACTCCTAACTGCAAACATTATACATCACATATAATCTACCCAATCATTTTCAGTCAAACATTACATTACTCATTTAAGTCCTGCCTGCTTTTAAACCCCATTCCTCCTCTGTATGTATTGTTCCCACAATCCCCATGTTATCCTATGAAGTTTGTGCCTAACCTTTTCTAAAGAGTTCAATTCCAATTATTTTACCTCTGTTAATATATTCACTATATCTGTTAATATATTCTGTATAGTTGGTTTAGATTTTGATTTCCATTTTCTAGTAATTGTTTTTTTTGGCAGCCACCATAATTAGACACAGCAAGACCTTATTATGTCTAGGCAATTCCGATTCTGTATCATAGCTCAGAAGAATCATCTCCCTCATCACTCCAATCTGCCCACCCAGCATCTCTGACAGTGCTTCCTGCAGGGAATCCTTAAAGTCCACCAACTCACTGTAACCCCAGAAAATATGTTCCCAATTACCTCTTTCTCCCTCTGTCACACCTCCATTTGCTGTCTACCTAAGGAAAAATTCTCTGGAGTCTACTTGGGGTATAAAAATATCTGTATAAACATTTCCATGCAAAAATCCTAAATCTTCTAGATTTTGTTGCATACTTGGGAGACATACATATACTTTTCCATTGTTTATTTGTAAATTGCTTATCCAATCTCTCTTCCCAATCCTTTCTAACCTCCTATGATTGATTCTTATAGTTATCATGCAATATTTTATATGCTCTACTAATTATTTCTTTTTTAATGGCAGCTTTAGTTCTAGATTCTACTAAAAACTCTATCGGTGCTGGTCTTTCATTTAGGACACCCCTATTTCTTTCTCTTTGCCTATACTCTGATATCAATCCTTGATAGGGAAAGCAATCTCTAACCTGCAGTCCAAATAAAGTCTTGGTTTCTTCCCATTCTATTATCTTTCCTTCTCTAGTTATTTGCTTCCAATACCTTGGTTCTTTTGCCAGTTTTCTCCAATAAATTCCAACTCCGTCTTGTCTGTTGTCTATATCCCTAATTGCAGTCACCCCTATTAACAGAATCTCCTTTTTCCATTCCCGTGTTGGCTTAGCTCTTGAGATACTTTCTGCTACTTTATAGATATAATATTGTGTATGATTATTGTTATTTTCCTGCATCCAAAATCCCAATCTCTCCTTGTTTGTTGAGCTTCCACTGTTTCATCATCATTCCTTTCCACTTTGAATTATAGTTTTCTGTTTGTGCTATTAATAGGAGCCTTAACTGCATAGCTCTGAAATACCCCTTCAAATCGGGTAATCCCAATCTGCCCTGTTCTACTGGAAGAATCAACTTATCTCATATGACACTTGCCATCTTCCCCTCCCAGATAAAGTCCTTCAGTTCTTTTTTTAATTGCTATTCACAACTTCTCCTCTTGCTGATAAAAATATGCCTGACCTATGTATAAGACTAATGGGACTAAAAACATTTTAACTGCTTGTATCTTACTATCCATAGCTATATAACAAAGTTTCCATTTTTCTCAGTTTTTGTTTTATCTTTTGTTTAGTCTCTTCCCACATATCCTTAGCTGCCACACCAGAATCATTTTTAATCCATACTCCTAAGTACTTAATTTTATCATGTCCCCATAAATATGGATATTGCCGAACCAATTCATATGTGGGTACATAATTTACCGTTATTGCCTTTGTTTTATCTTCATTAATTTTGTATCCCGAAAAGATTTGAAACTGTCTCAGAATGTTCCACAATGCTGTAATGTCTCTTTCTGGTTTTGTCAAGTACAAAATAATATCATCTGCAAATAGAGCAAGCTTTCCCCGACTACCATAAAAAATATGTCTTGTTATAACTGTTATACTATTTATGTGTGACTTACAGTGGTTCTACAACTTTGTGTAATGTACCACTAAGTTGTACCTGATACTGATCCATCAAGATCAGTGCTCCACCCTAATTAACAAATTCAAATAAATAGAATATATAACTATTTATTTATTTATTGATTGTTAACCTGGAAGATGGTCTGATACAAGATCCTATTCACCCATATCCCAGGCAATGACACAAATACAAAGGAGTCCACACTTCCTGAAATAAACATGGGAACAATAACACTATATTCCTACTCAGTAGCAAAGGTCTGGAACAGTATTCCTACAGATATTAGAGCTATGCCATGTAGTCACATATTCAAGCAATCTCTAAAGAGTTTCTCCTTAACTCCTGGATCTGTATGTCTTACACCAGGCAGACACTACCCTTTAATCCATCCTTCTCTCCTTTCTCCCTCCTCTCTTCCTCTTTCTCTTGCTCTAATTCCTCCCCTTTTCTTTCCTCTCGTCTCTTATTAGCCAAAGTATCAGTTACTTCTCCGATAGCTCTCTACTTTAACTCCATTTCCTAATCTCCCCCAACTGCAAAATCTCTTTCCTTTCTCTTAGTCTTTTGCCCATATTTAAAATGGTTAGCATCTTTACCACTGGGTATCACTACTGACTGTACTTTATTAGGTGTTCAATATCCTATGATTGTTATTTAATATTCACTGTGTGATTTTCTGATCTGACTTTATTTATCCTGTATATTGATTCTACTATTTGTTACTGCACTTCAAGTGATAATATTATGTAGTTTATTAAGTGAACTATGTATGTTGGAGCTTTTATCCCTGGGCCTCCAATGAAAACAGGACTTTCCTGGTAAAAAATGCCAAATAAATAAGTGAACATAACTGAGAAATAAACAAGAAATGTGCAGCAAATAACAGCAGTTGGACAGTGACGTGTATTTAGGTTAAAATTCCCATGCTGGGTTTATCCCCCACATAGATAGTTATTGTTCTTATTAAGTAGTTTGGCTGTCTATGAGATGAATTTGATTTTGAGTAGCAGAGATACCAAAGTTATTGTTTTATTTTTAATTTGTTTAGCTAAATGAGATGGAACTTTGCTTTTGGACAACAGAGACGGTGGTATGGGGTTAGTTTCTTTTTAGTTCCTTTAGGTGTTGAACTCAGGTGGAACAGATAGCTTAGTTTGGTTAATTTTGTTGTTAAGTTGATGGCTTTAATTGTGATGTACTGTGTTGTCAATGGGCATTTTTGTTGGGATAGATTCACAGAATGTGATTTTTTTTTGATGATGAGCCATTTGCTTAGTGAGGTATAATGAGGCAACTAAGATGGGCTGTGACAATGTTGAAAAGGCTAAACCTGGAAGGCTGGCTGTAGGGATTTCCCAGATAATTAACTTTGATCTAGAGCAGGAATGTCCAACAGGTGGCCCTAGAGCCACAATCTGGCCCATCGAATCATTTTATCTGGCCCATGGAATGTCCTATAACAAACTGTTTTTAATATACAGATACATGTTGGACATGGTAATGGGCCCCCCAAACCTTGCCAAGTATGGTAAGTGGCCCCTGAACTGTATGGTAAGTGGCCCATGGGCCAAAAGGTTGGACAACCCTGATCTAGAGGATACAGGAGTATGAAAACTTCAGAATATGTGAGTGAAGGAAGAAATGTCCGGGGGGAGAGGCTAGTTCCCTAAAGTGAAGATTTGAACGTCTCTGCAAAAAGCCCTTGTACTCTCTGGAATGCTACAGGAGGAAAGTGAGCGTGGCTTGGAAGACAGCAGCAAACGAAAACTGATAAACTGAATTCAGCGGGAGACTGGAACACCCTACTTATCACTTACAGAGAGTAAGCAGGTAGACAGAGAAGTCCTGCATTCTTCTGGATAACAGTTGATTTCTAGGTGAAGAAGCCAGTTCACTGACTTGCAGAAGGAAAGCATTCTTGCTGACTTAAGTACTGGAAAGTACCTGAGAGCCAGAATGGGGAACAACCCCACTGTAAAATAATTTGCACTACAAAATGTATTCCTGAAGGGAAGAACCAACAGAGTTCAGTTATACTTTTGGTTAGGAAGTTACTTTGTACTGCTTCCTTTCAGAAGCAAGTTTAAGTAACAGACCACTGAAGCTGGGAATGACTCGATATTATACACAATACCAAAATATACAGTTTTTGATGCAAAAGTTTGTTGTTTTTGCAATTTATTCTGTTGATAAGAATTGCCCTTGATACTTTTGTCAGGGCTGAAAACTCCTGCCATGACAATATGAAAGACTGAATACATAATGCCTCACTGCTTAAATTTATGTGTAGGCTAGTGTGATTCTTACTTCCTAGAAACTTAAGTTGTCAACTAAATCTAGCAGATGGAGCACTTGCATTAAACATTAACACATGTGAAGGTGTAATAGTAAGACTACAGCGTAGGTAAGAAGTTGCTCTGCCAAAAAGTTGATTTTGCTTACCCACATTGCTTTGCAGATTTATGTAAATCATTGTCCAATACCTACAATAAAATTATTTTGTGGGTGTGGTTAAACAGATAAACAGAATAAACAGTGAAATTAAAAAATCAAACAGCACACTATAATCTTCATTTTTTTTGCAAAATCGCTCACAAATTTAACATGAGGAGTATAAATGGAAATTAGCTGTAAAACAAAGATGCTCAAAAAGTGAGCAATAACTTTAAGAAAGGGCACAGAAAGATAAAGGGGAGAGACAGAGAGAAACAGAGCAGAAGAAGCTATGAACCTGTCTTAGTATTAAGACTTCCATTCTGAATCAACTTTAATGATCTGTATTATAAAATGTGAAGCAATTGCCTTGTCTTATTTGTCAGAATCAAATATGGTAAGAAGCATCTTAGAGTGAATACAAATCACTGTTTTGTTAAACCTAAAAGTTGTTTGTACTGTTTTCAATACAAATGATGGTGAATGCAACAAATATATGTGTTTTGTGAGCTATTTCCCCTGTGATATTATTCAGCTGTGATACAAATATATATATATATATATATATATTATATACACACACACACACACACATATATATATATATATATATATATATATATATATATATATATATATATGGGTCTACTTTGTTTCATTGAATCTCATTTCACCCCAATCACATCGCTGAAAACACAAATTACTGAAAACTCATTTCACAGAATCTAATTTCACTGAACTGAACTTAGGATATATGGCACTGTGTAGAGTACTGTAAGGCAAGTAAAAGGTATATGCCCTTTTCCCCCACTGTAGTGCGATCCTGGTGTTAGTATGTATAGCTAGGGGGTGTAGCCCCCACCACCTTGTTTATTTTGTATTGTATCTTATCAAAAACTTCAAAACAATACATGTTAAACAATAGACATGTATAGTTATAACACCAGTGACTAAGTCTCCCAAGAAGACAATATTTACTCAAACTAAGTGAGGGCCTTTGCCCCCCCATCCCCCCAACTATGCATGCAAACTCCAGGGTCACACTACAGTGGGGAAAGGGGCATACACCTTTTACTTGGAACAAAGGAACACCAGTGCAGTTTTTTCCGAATAGCAAAACTTATTAAATGATTAAGTGCTTTCGTAAAAACTTCTTCAGAACACTGAATGAATTAAAAACACACCCATATATACCCCTCATTACAAGTCACATGTAAAATGGACCAATCAGATAAAAATTACATCACAGGTAATTACATTCCATAACATTTCAGTTTCAACAAAGCACAACATTCATTGATGCCGGGGTATTTACAAGCATTAAGCAGTAATTGCCACATTAGTTCTTTTTTATTTAGATGTTCCTTAATAATCCATCCTTTTTTAACTTGTTCTATAATTAAAAAATGAAAACTGTTACATTTTTCTCTGTGTCTATATAAGGCCTTTGTAGTTTTTTTTTGTTTTTAACATCTGAGACATGCTCATATATTCGCTTCTTGAATTTCCTACTACTCTTTCCAGTGCCTCAATAACCTGGTTTAAAAGTTACCTGTCAGACAGGCAGCAATCGGTCCAATGGCAAAGCACTTTATCTATACCCCTCACTCCCAACTGCTATAGGCGTACCACAAGGCTCAATATTAGGCCTACTTCTTTTCTCCATATTTACCAATAACCTCCATACCACCACACAGCATGCTTCACTCATACAGTATACTGATGACTCTACTTTTATCTGTTCGGCTCCAACTATTGCAACTTTACAAGTGACCCAGGAATAAAGAAGTTATGTACTCACCATAACCTTCCATGTTTGTAGTCCATCTCGCCCTTCATTCTTACATATGGGTTCGGAGCCGATCCTTGGCTCCAACTCGGCCGATTGCAAAGCTCAAAGTCTCTTAGTTGGCTCGTGGCAAGGTAGGTATCCAATAGTGCACTAGTAAGAATCCCCAGATCTTGTTTGCTGCTGACTATAAGACTGATAGAAAGTTTATGCAGAAGGAAATACAACAAAGAAAGGTCTCCACCCTACCAAAGGCAATACTATCCTGTCTCCAAATCCTCCAAGGATGGGGGTAGGTGGGTGGGTTCGTAAGAATGAAGGGCGAGATGGACTACAAACATGGAACGTTATGGTGAGTACATTACTTCTTTATGTTCTGTAGCCCTATCTTGCCTTCATTCTTACATATGGGACAGTGCCCCTAATACTTTTTCTCGGGTGGCTCACAGGAATATACTCCTAAGAACCGTGGAATCAAAGGAAGCTCTG
Organism: Protopterus annectens; assembly: GCF_019279795.1. Taxonomy (NCBI): domain Eukaryota; kingdom Metazoa; phylum Chordata; order Ceratodontiformes; family Protopteridae; genus Protopterus; species Protopterus annectens. Next base: position 700,359,408 of record NC_056751.1, on the reverse strand, counting down.
CCCCTGGAGGTCAAATCCAGTATGTAATGAGTAGTAAAGGTATGAGGGGTAGCCCAAGTTGCTGCTGCACAAATATTGTCAATTGGAACTCTGCCTTGGAAAGCAGCAGATGTGGATAGGGATCTTGTGGAATGAGCCTTAATTTTAAATGGAAGGTTCTTTCCATTGGAGGAGTAGATAAAGGATATACAGTTGGAAATCCAATTAGATCGAGTCACTTTAGGGACTGGCAGACCTATCCTAGTTTCAGAAAAGGACACGAACAATTGGTCTGATTTTCTAAGTTTCCTAGTTCTATGTAGGTAGAACCGTAACTTTCTGTTAACATTAGGTTGATGAAATTTATATTCTGCACTGTTTGAATGATTGGAAAAGAATACAGGCAGTTCGATAGTTTGGTTCAAATTAGCCTGAGAGCAAACTTTAGGGATGAAGGAAGGGTTTGTACGAAGGGAAACTCTGTCTTTATGAAAATCAAATAAGGAGGTTTGACTGACAGTGCTTGCAATTCTGATACCCATCTAGCGGATGTGATAGTTACTAGGAAAAAAATGGTCTTCCAAGACAGAAACTTCAATTCACACGAATGTGCGGGTTTAAAAGGCAGGGAATTAAGTGTGGACAGAACAAAATTTAGATCCCAGGGAGATACAGGTTCCTGAAAAGGAGGTCTCAGCAAGGTAGTGCCTTTAAGGAAGGTTTTACATAATCTGTGACCCATCAGATTAGGCTCATGTTGTCCCAAATTAAAATTTGATATCAGTGCGAGTTGAACTCTTATTGTAGCAGCAGCTGATCCCTGATGGAAACGTTTGGTTAGAAATTCTAACACCAAGGGGATGGATGCTGTGTAAGGATCTACATTTTTCTCTTTTGCCCAGATAGAAAATCTTCTCCATTTGCTGGCGTATAACTTCCTTGTGGAAGGTTTGTGGGAAGACATAAGGATATGGGTCACTGCAGGTGAAAAATCATGAAGCCTGACTAGGGATGGAAGAGGAGCAGCCACGCTGTCAAGTTGAGGGTGTGGAGACAGGGGTGAAGGGAGCCTGACATGTGTGTCAAGAGATCTGGAACTGGGTCCAGAGTCCATGGATTGTCTAGGAGATGAGGCCCGAGAAAGGGGAACCAAATCTGATGAGGCCAGTAAGGCATGAACAGAATCATTTTGCTTCCCAAGAACTTTGCTTTCTGGATCACTTTTGATATGAGTGGAAATGGGGGAAATGCATAAAGAAGTCCTGGAGGCCAGTTGTGAACAAGTGCGTCTCTTGTTGACTCCCCCGGAGGAGGGATAAGGGAGAAGTAGCTGCTACATTTGGCATTGATTGGGCTGGCAAAAAGATCGCAGCAAGGCTGTCCCCATTTGCGGAAAATCTTTTCCGCTACTTTCTGATTCAGAGACCACTCGTGAGGCATCAAGATTGCCCTGCTGAGCTTGTCAGCTATCACATTGGTTGTCCCCAGGATATGCGTTGCTACTAGAAAGTGCTGGGAAGATATCACCCACTGCCAAACACGAAGAGCCTCTCGACAAAGGGGATAAGATCTGGTTCCTCCTTGTTTGTTTAGATACCATACCACTGACATATTGTCCAATTGGATTGCTATAGTCCCTAGAGGAAGAAAGTCGTGAAGTGCTTGCAATGCTAGAAGCACTGCTTTCATCTCTAGGACATTGATATGTAAGTGAGCCTTGTGATCTTGCCATGTGCCTTGGACAGTCCTGCCTAGATAATGCCCCCCCACCATAACTGGGAGGCATCCGTGGTCACAGTAGCAACAGGTTGGCGAGGAAGGAAGGGTATTCCTGTCATCAGTTGAATGGGCTGAATCCACCAATGAAGGTCCTTTTTGCAAGATTCCGTTATGAGATTATGATGAGACAGAGGCACTTGTTGAAGAGACCACGGGGGAAAAAAGTAGCCATTAAAGAGTTTGCATATGCAATCTGGCTAGTGGAACTAGATTTATGGTAGAAGCCATGGACCCTAAGAGTTTCAGCACTGTCTTGGCCTTGACTTTTTGTTGAGGAAGTAAGCTGTATATCTGATGTCTGAGATTTTGAATTCTGTCTGCAGGAGCACGAGCCATCATAGCAACTGTGTCTATTTTTGCACCTACAAAAGTCACAAATTGAGAGGGTGACAAGACAGACTTTTCCCAATTTATCGCAATTCCTAGCTGGATAGAGAGCTGGATGGTTGAATCCCTGGCTTGTAGGAGTAGGTGCCTGGTGGTGGCAGTCAGGAGCCAGTCGTCCAGGTATGGAAACACTTGGAATCCACAACGTCTCAAGTGAGCTGTCACTACCACCATGCATTTGGTGAACACCCTGGGGGCTGTGGTGAGACCAAAGGGCAGAGCACGAAATTGGTAATGACTGGCTCCCATCCGGAAGCGTAGGTGACTCCTCGATGCTCTGTCCATTTTGATGTGGTATTACGCATCTTGGAGGTGTATGGATCACATCCAGTTGTCTTTCCCTAATAGGGGGAGTATAGACTGCAGGGTTACCATTCGGAACTTGGACTTCTTTACTTATTCATTTAGTTTGATGAGGTCCAAAATGGGCCTCCAGTCCCCTGTTCGTTTTGGCACTAAAAAGAATCTGGAGTAAGTTCCGAATCCTATCTGGTCTGCCTGGACGGTTTGGATGACTCTCTTTGAAAGCAACTTTTGAACTTCTATAGTTGCTTGATCCCTGTGATTGGGTGGAACATCTGGGATCTTCTTGGGGGTGGAAGAAAGAAGTGTATGGAGTATCCTCTGGTGGTTATGCTTTGTACCCACTTTTGTTGGGTGATGTTGAGCCAGGCTTCTGGATACAAAGATAAGTGACTCCCAACTGGCTCCAGAGAAGTGCAGCCGGGCCCCGCATCAGGAGCGCTGATAGGGACGGCCATGAAAGGAATCATGTCCACCCTGGTTTTGCAGATGCCCCCTGCCTCTAGGGTGATGTCTACCATTAGCTCCTCCTCCCCTGCCTCTGAAGGAGGACTCACCCTGTGCGTCCATGAAAAATCTCTGGGATTTCTTGAACCACATTTTTCCGCCTCTGTGACCCTTGGGATATGGTCTAGAAGGGATGGTAAAACGTACTCCCACGGCAGAGAGCGTTTTCCATTCCTGTTCGCACCTGGTGAGTGTATCTTTCACCTTTGGTCCAAACAAAGAGGAACCGTTGAAGGGGGCATTGGTAAAAGTAGATTTGAAGGGCTCCACAAAATTGCATAAGCGCATCCAGGAGTGTCTCCTAAGGGAAACCCCTGAACCCACTGCCCTACTCCATCTGCTGCATAGGAGATCAGCCTCATGGAGGAGTTAACAATGGAGTTTAAGGTGGACAACTGCGCAGTAACTTACTCAGGGACTCCTTCAGTTGATGTACCTTGGAGAGTATCTCCTAGCTCCTTTAGGTGATCTCTTTGAAGTATAGTAAAATGTGTGAGGTAATTCAGCGGTCTGAGTTTAAAAGCCGCTGAAGAGAAGATACGCTTCCCGTATCTATCCATTGTTCGAGACTCCTTGTTTGGTGGATGGACAGATGTAGAAGTCTCCGCTAGTTCTTTCTTTGTGGCTGCCGCCACCACCATGGCATCTTGGTCAAGAACTCTTTCTCTTTGGGGGCTGACAGAAATTTGTTGGGTCTTCTGGGAACTGGTTCCACAGCATCAGGAGTTTATTTATTTATTTATTTATTGACATTTGTTAACCAGGTTTGTCCAACTGGGCTTGTGGCCCATTTTCAGTGGAGACCCGAGGAGAAAAGCTCCAGTAATACATTTTAAAATAAGTACAATTTTAAACAATATTGATATAATAGCAAAACAATTCACAAATGTTAGGTTACATGCATAAAGTTAAAGTTGCATTAAAAAGAAGCTAAGTAACAATTTTACATTGATATAGTTCAATAGGTCAACAATAAACATTTTTTGTTTGTATAAAATTGTGCAAATGCATAGTAGACACATTGGAGAGAGAGGTGTAATGAGGTACTAAGTATGGTCCTTTTGAGGGTACATAAAGGGAAGGAAGACTAGGTAGGGTCATGTCAAGGGCAGGTTCTGGAATTGAGAAAATAAGCTTTTAGTTCATTTTTAAAGTGTGAGGTGTGGGAGATTGAACGTAAGTCAAGGGGAAGTTTGTTCCAAGCATGGAGTGTTTGTAGAGTAGTTTGCCTACTGAACTTTTTGGGTGGTAGATATAAAAGTAATTGTTGGTTAGAAGTACGGAGGGTCTGGGTTGGGATGTAGATGGAGACTAAGGAAGATAAAGATGGACAGAAGGAGGGTTTATAAAGAATAGAGTGTAGCATATGAAATTGATAAGATAGCAGAAACGGGGGAAGTTCAAGCCATTGAAGAGAGTTCAAAGAAATGCAGTGGTGTGAGTTGTATGGGGGATTAGTAATGAATCTGGTTATTTTATGGTAAGTCTGTTGCAGTTTGTTTAGAGTGGAGGCCTGGATATTGGTAAGAACTGGGGCGGCATATAAGAGGGAGGGGAGGAGGAGTGCCTGGCCCAGGGTAAGTCTAGATTCAGGGGTTATGAATTTTTTGTTCCGATATAGCAGACCTAGTTTGTGTGTTTTTTTTTTTATACATTGGAGTATATGTAGGTTGAACTTGAGTTTGTCATCGATAATGACCCCTAGGAGTTTTGTGTGGGTGTCAGGTTGGATGTTTGTATTGTTAGAAGATGTAATAAAAAGGAGGTTTTGTGATGAGAAAGAGAATGGGGAAGGAAAAGTAAAAGTTTTGTCTTTTTGGGATTTAGGATCAATAGGTTGTGAGAAAGCCATTGTTCAGTGGATAGTAGGGCCTGTTGGGTCAGGGAGCATAGTTCAGGAATGTTATTTGAGATGGATATAAGTGTGGAGTTGTCAGCATACTGAATAAGGGAGGATTCCTTGCATGAGGTGTAAAGATCATGAAGATGTTAAACAAAAGGGGTCCCAGGATGGAGCCTTGGGGAACACCAGTGGAGATGGGAAGGAAAGGTGAGGAGGATGAGAGCCATTTGACAGATTGTTCTCTGCCAGATAGGTAACTATTAAACCAGGCAAGTGTGGAGGGGTATAGGTGGAGATTTGTGAGTTTGGATAGTAGTAGAGGATGAGAGACAGTATCAAAGGCTTTGGAGAGATCTAGGAAGAGACAGGAAATGAGTTTATTGTTGTCTAGGGCCTCTGCAATGATATGAGTGAAGGAGAGGAGGCAGTGGTGGTGCTGTGGTGAGGACGAAATCCATGTTGGGTAGGGGTAAGTAAGTGGTGTGTGAGGAGGTGATTGAGAAGCTGTGAGTGAATACATTTTTCTAATATCTTGGAGAGGGGGTACAGAATGGCAATGGGTCGGTAGTTTGAGGGGTCAGTGGAGTTTCCACCTTTATGAAGAGGGATAGTGAAGAAAGCTTTCCAAAGGGTGGGGACAGTTGATTCCAGAATAGATCGATTAATTAGTATAGATACAGGATAGGCAATTGAGTCAGCAGCAAGTTTGAGGAATGTAGGAGATAGATTGTCAGTGGACATGAGCAAGGTTTTAGCTTGAGTAGTAGAGATTTGATGTAAGTAATGGGAACTGGCTCAAAAGAAAACAAAGTTGTGTTAGTGGGACTTGGAGATGTGGGTGTTGAAGTAGAGTTTGGCTTAGAGGTTACCAGATTTTGGATGGAAGAGATAAAGTGTCTATTCAGGACGGTAGCTATTTCCTGAGAGGAAGAGTTAGGAAATGGGGAGGGATTAGAGGGCTTTCCAGGATAGAGAATGTTGTTGGGAGTTGACCAAAATTTTTGAGGATTGGATTTGTTGTTAAGCTGAGCAGAGCTATAGTATAACTTTTTGTCATTATTTGTATTTTTTTTGCAAGATTCCTCAGTTGCCTGTATTTTTGAAGAAAAGGTGGTTGTTTAGTTTTAGTCCAGGTTTTCCAAGCATGATATTTTTGTTTCATAAGGGACCTAGTCTCTTTGGAGAGCCAGGGAGCATGGTTTGATTTTACTCTGATCTTTCTAGAGGGAGCTAAGGAGTTTAGAGTATTCATGAAGATGCTATTGAAAGTGCTTACAGCATCGTGTAGGGGGAGGTGTTTTAGGATGGACCAATCTATGTTGTGGAGAATGGAGTTAAATTGGGATGAATTGAAAGTCGATAGTTTTCGACAGTCTTTGATAAGGTGGGGTTTAGGAATATGGGAGTAGTGTCTTAAGATGGTGGTAGGGAGATGATCACTGAGGGAGTCAGGTAAGATGGTGGGTTTGTGGTATTGGTGGGTGGAATTGGTAAGGATCCAGTCTGTGATGGAGCTAGAAGTGGAATTTTTATGGAAGCGAGTGGGAGATGTTATAAGTTGGTGGAAGCCGTGTAGGTGGATACTGAGTTGGGGGGAGTCAGTTGTGAGTTTGGACCAATCAATGTTGACATCATCAAGGATAAGTGTCTCATATGGTATGTTGTGGGAGAACCAGAATAGGATGTTTTCAAGAATGGGCAGATTGTTACCAGGAGGAAGGTAGATAGAGGCAATTGCAAGTTTTTTTGTGGGGATTCAGATGGCAGTTAAGGATGATGATTTCAGCTGGGAGGAAGTCAGGAATTGGGAAAGGGTATGGTGAGAGGTTAAGAATGTTTGAGTAGAGGATGGCCACGCCACCACCTTTTTCTACAGGTCTATCAGATCGGAAGATATTATAACCTGGTGGGAGTATTTCACTATTTGAGATTTGTGGCTTGAGCCAGGTTTCAGATAGGGAGAGGATGTGAGGGGTATTGAGCGCTATCCATGAGTGCAGCTCAGTGACTTTATTTGCTAGACTTTGAATATTCAATGAGTAAATAGTTAAGTATTTGGATGGAGATGATTGTTGTGACTGAGGTTGGTGACTGTTAGAGGGGTAAAATGGGGGCAGTGTAGAGGTAGTTTTGGGGAGAGAAGAGGGGCCAGGGTTGGGATGGATATCTCCAGAACAAAGTAGGTTTTTAGTGAGGAGAGAGTGTGTAGTAGATGCTAGATGGAGTTTGTATAGTTTTGACTTAGCTTTGTGGGAAGGTTTAAAAACCTGTATTATGGATAGTTTAAATAGACTTGAGGAAGAGGTAGTAAAGAGATTAGGGGAGATAGTAAAAGATGAAGTAGTTGGATATATGTTGTATGAGTCAGAAGTTAGTGAACATAGGAGTGAGTCAGGGAGATTGGAGTGGTAAGAGGTGGAGATAGAGAGAATAAGGAGTAGTGTAGAAGATATTAGAAAATAATACATGTTGGAATAAAATATGGTCAGATAGAGTAGGTAGAAAGACAGTGGTATAGAGGAAGTGGTGTTGACAAGATTGACAGATTAGTAAGGTGGTTGTGGCAATAGGCAGGAAGTGGAATTGTAGTGGCTAGTGAGACAGGAAGGGGAGGGATAGTTAGGTATAAAGGTAATTGTAATGGGGTGGGTGGGAATGAGGTAGGGTAGGGGAGCGAAGTGAGCCCAAGTGTAGCGAGGGCGAACAGAGCGGGGCTAGCACCCTGGTCAAGATGAAGTTATAGAAACAATCAGAAAAAGATAGTGAAAAACTAGCTTGAGAGACAATGATATAAAGTTTCTGAAGGTATAGTCACCAGAAATAAAACAAAAAGAAATAAAATATGAGCAGAAGTAAGCTTACAAAAGGACACTGGCCTCAAGCTACACAAGTAGATTTACTTGAAACAAACCCAGTGCTGTATGGTTAAAATAAGCTGTAATAGAGAGGGGCTTTGGAGGAGGAGAAAGAGGTATTACTAGCAGCTAAAAGCAGGGCAAAACATTAAAAAAACATTAATATGTAAGAGTCTGAAGACAGTAAAATAGGGCAGGTGCACTAGGAAAGGCAATTATGAGTGAGGCTAGAAATGAATTCAGGGAAGGGTAAAGTGCAGAACAGGAGAATATACACAGAAACAGTATGAGGATAGTGGATAACCAAAGAGAAAGGATAGGAGCTGCTGGTGTCTGCTTTTCGTGGTGACTAGCAAAAAAAACACTGTAAATTCTTGTTGTGCTTATAAAGTCAAGCATTAATTAAAATATTAGCTTATGTAGTAGTTATTTACTGGGACACATACTTCAGTGGTATTATTTTAAGCTTAAAATGGTGGCTTCCGGACAGATAGTTAGAGTTGCAGGGTATCTGTTAAGGTCCTCAAACCTGTGTTGCCTGTACTGTCGCCAGGAGAAAACTGCAGGGAAAAATCCACTAGGGTTCAGTGGTATTATTTTAAGCTTAAAATGATGTCGTCCGGACAGATAGTTAGAGTTGCAGGGTATCTGTTAAGGTCCTCAAACCTGTGTTGCCCATTCTGTGGCCAGGAGAAAACCGCAGGGAAAAATCCACTAGGGTTCAGTGGTATTATTTTTTTCCACACCTTTCGACTCACTAGGTCCAGGAGTTCATCAAAAGGTGGAGACACCCAAGAGGCTGAAGGTTAAGACCCGAAAGCCTTCAGGTACACTGACTCCGCATCAGAGGGGTGACAGTGGGCCAGCTGCCTCTCTTCTTCAGGATCTCTAAGATATCTACAAAGGAGATATCATCAGAGGACAACTTAGGGGACCCTTCTGAATCTTCAAGGTCAGTGTCTGAGGTGATGGACTCATCTGGGGAGTCTACATGCTTCCTCTTGCATGTCCTCTTCTGAGGGGGCTACTCAGAAGGGTATTCTGGGGAGGTCTTGGAATACTGGGGGCCACACAATTGGGGCTCCTGAGGCTGTGGGTCTCTGCTGTCAAGAGAGAGAGAGATGGTGCTGAAACAGAGGTCGGTGCTTGAGGGGGAAGAGTAACAGTACCCTTGTGCAGAGTTGACGACCGGGATAGCACTTTCCTCATCATCTTGAATGCAGATCTCCCTGGCTCCAAAGACAGCCTCGGTTCCAAGGAAATGGAGGTAGCCCTCAACTCCAAAGTGATAGGCTCTGAGATGGATGTAGGGTCCGAGCTCAACCTAGCCGACACACCGAGAGGTAGGCTCGGCACTGAAAAGGTTTGGTTCCAAGTGTCCCTGTCAGGGCCGACTGGTTAGCTTCGGCTCCTAGACACCAAGGATGGCACCGAATGTGTCAGAGCAGAACTCGGCTCTGAGACAGCCACAAGGGGAGCTGGAACCAAGGGTTCCACAACAAGCAGCACCGAAATCTCTGGCTCTGAAGGATCAACATGGCTCGGACGAGGAACCACAACAGGGAGAATGGTCTTAGATGTCTCCAGAACTGACTGGGTTGGAGCCAGCAACAATTTGGGTAAATCAGATGTTTTCAAAAGTCTAAGCACTACTCTCTCTACATCCTCTTCCGAAAGGTCCTTGGCAGATCTGGATGATGGTGTAGGTGACCTAGATCTCTGTAAAATGGGAGATTGTAAAGTTGGGGAGACCGGCAATAGCTCTCTGGATTGGCTTTGATACAATTTCTCAGTAGTCAGCTCTGAAAGACTTGGGGCCGACACTGCAGTGTCAACATCGATAACCTCGTCCGGCTCCGAAGACAGTGGAGCCGAAGAGGTAGAAGGCTTATCCAATTTTAAAGTTTTCTGAGGAGGTTCAGACAAAATAGTTGGTGCAGGAGAATGTCTCTTGGCCGACTTAACCTTCTCTTTCTTTGAGGAGTGAGACTTGGAGGATGAAGAAGAGCTGGCTAAATCCTCCTCGAAGGAAGGCTTAAGGAGACCTTTTAGTATTAATCTGTTCTTCCTTTCTTGGAGAAGTCTGGAGTTGAAGGAGTGACAGAAAGGACAAGTTTCCTGTAGGTGAATGGCTCAGAGGCAGTAAACACAATTACTATGTCCATCAGTAATCGACATTTTTTGGGAGCACTTAAGGCACTTTTTAAAACCCGAGGTTTATGATCTTTGGATTCCTTCGACATATCTTAGTACAATGGAAGTTGTATAAGACAGAAGAGAGAAGACAAGGTCCTCTAACTTAAACAGGCCTGGCCCCACTAAACTAACTCACACACACAGGAGTAAACAACAGAGGACTAGGTCCTCTAACTTAAATGGACCTAGCTGCAAAAACAAGAAAGAAGCTAAGTCAGAAAATACCACAAATAGTAAATTTTTAAACAGCAGGCAAAAACTAGTCAATAATAGTAAACAACACTGCACACAATATACTATTGAAAACTAGGAAAAAAACAAGGTCCTAACCCAAACACGGACCTATGCTAATAGAAACTATGTCAAAAAACTAGCACACAGAAGGATACCACTCAGAGAACAAAAAACGGGCCTAGAACGGCCAGCAAGTTCTCAACAATAACTACGTAAATTTAGCAAACACACTACTATTTACTACCTATGAAAAAACAATTGTTAAGACTAAGTAAACTAAGCTATTTTATGTGAAGAAATATCAATAAAACTACAATAATGAAAAAAAATATGCAACTTAGCCACGGCCAAGCAAGAAGCACTTCTGAACTCGTAGACACGGCAAACAAGATCTGGGGATTCTTACTAGTGCACTATGGGATACCTACCTTGCCATGAGCCAACTAAGAGACTTTGAGCTTTGTAATCTGCCGAGTCGTAGCCGAGGATCAGCTCCGAACCCATATGTAAGAATGAAGGCGAGATAGGACTACAAAACATCCTTTAGCTCTGTGGAAAGCTGGATCACACAAATCCAACTTATCCTGAACCCTAACAAAACCAAATTGCTACTCTTCACCCCCAATAAAACTATGTCTACCCCTCTATCCTTTGCTATCTCTGCTAATAATGGGACTATAATTTCTCCCTCTGATCATACCAAACTCCTAGGAGTAGAAATTGACAAAAATCTACTCTTCGATGTTCATATTTCTCAAACAATCAAAAAAGTGCATAAAAAATGGGAACCCTGTATAGGCACAAAAAAAATCCCTGTCTTGACAAGCACGAGTTACCCTAGCCCAAACTCACCTTTTATCCACTCTAATGTACGCTTCACCTATTCTTACCCACCTAAGAAAACTTGACCTGGCTAAACTCGAAGCATGTTATAACAAAATCGCCAAGTTCACCAATAAATCCACCTTTAGAACCCACCACTGTTAGGCACTACAGGAACTACAATGGCTTGAATTTCCTCAACTCCTAAACTACCACCAACTAGTTATTGCATATAATGTGACAAAACATCCTGATAAAACTCCTGCTCTAGGCCAACTTCTTACCCGCTATAACACAAATCGTCATCTACTCTCTTCCGATAAATCCCTCCTCAGTGTCTTAAGGGCAAAAATAACTCTGCTGGAAAACCTGTCTTCTCCTACACCATAGCTAAAACCTGGAACAATCTTCCCTGTGCTCTGACCTCTGCTTCCTCCACAACACTCTTTAAAGACTCACTTAATACACACCTACTAAATAACTGGATGTGCCCATGTACTACACAGGTCCTTCAGTTTCTGCCCACTTACTAAGTGCCTCTCCTACTATTTTTCTTCCACCGTAACTCACATTACAGTCCAGGATACAAATACTACTGATGAAAGGATTTAGAAGTAATGTACCGTTAACCATTTAATTATTATTGTTTACTTCAATTATTAATTATGTTTTCTTTTTGCATTGTACTTGTTCACTGATGTAAGTTGAAATTTTACTTTCTTTGTTTGCACTTTTACTTATTGTTGGAGCTTTTCTCCACGGGCCTCCGCTGAAAATGGATCTGTGTCCAGTCGGACCATCCCAGTTAACAAATGTAAAATAAAAATAAATAAATGAATGTGCTGCATTTTACATTGGAAAGAGTAGTAGGAAATTCAAGACGTGAATATATGAGCATGTCTCAGATGTCAAAAGTAAAAAAAAACTACAAATGCCTTACATAGACTCATAGAGAAAAATGTAACTCACAGTTTTAATTTTTTAATTATAGAACAAGTTAAAAAAGATGCTCAGAGATGGATTTTTTTGAAGAAAACTGTTTTTCGCCTTTTCCCTGTAAGGGATCACCACAGAGGAACTCTGGTCCACTGATGATTGGCAGTGAATTTTTACAGTGTTGAGTTGCCAGCCAGGCACCAAACCTTCAAAGAAAGCACACCTACACACACACGCACCTGCCTGCATGTCTTTAAATTCACTCGATCACGGGGAGGACATGCAAACTCCACATAGGAGGTGCTTCAGCCAAGAATTGAACCGGAGAACTTCTTGCTGGGAGGTGACAATGCTAACCGCTGCACCACCGCAGCCATACAGGGATAGATTATTGAGTAACATCTAGATAAAAAAAGAACTAATGAGGCAGTTACTGCTTAATGCTTGTAAATACTCTGGCATCAATGAATCTTGCTCTATTTCAGCTTTATTGAAACTGAAATTTTATATATATATATATATATATATATATATATATATATATATATATATGGGTATATATGGATTCCATACACTTGCTTGAATTTAATTTGGTCAAAAATGATTCCCGGCATTGCACTTCACTGAAAGCTCACTTGACTGAAAGCTCACTTGGCCGAAGTTCATTTGGTCGAAAATGGAATATAGCCCCTGCCCCACTGCAGTGCAACCCTGGATTGAGAATATTGTGGGGGTGGGGGGCGTAGCTCCCCACATAATTTTAATGTATTCACTGTTATAAGAAGGTATATCCATTAGAAATGCATTGATATATATATATATATATATATATATATATATATATATATATATATATATATATATATATTTAGTAAAAACTATTAGCATAATGTGGGGGGCTACACCCCACACACCCCAGAATGTGGGGGGCTGTGCCCCCCCCCTTATTTAATATTCTCACTCCAGGGTTACACTGCAGTGGGGCAGGGGCTATATTCCATTTTTGACCAAATGAACTTCGACCAAGTGAGCTTTCAGTGAAGTGAGCTTTCAGTGAAGTGAACTGCCTGGAATCATTTTCGACCAAGTGTAATTCGACCAAATGTATGGAAACCATATATATAAACTAGTAAACATACATTGTAGTTAGTGTTGCCAGCTTTGCTAGATTGACAAGACACATTTAATCTAACAAACCTGTCTAAATGTTCATCAAAAATCCATTTAATCAACTCAGTAAAGTGATCAAAAGAGGAAAACATTTTCCTTTTCTGAGCAGTTACATCAACAGAAAAGAAAAAAATATAAAAGAAAAAAACAGGCCAGTAACTCATAGACAGAATTTGTCTAACAGTGTCACTATTGGGGAAAGGGTCTTTAGTACTCTAATGTATAGGTCTGGGGTTAGAGGCAGGGGTAGCACACACAGCCATACCTCTCAACTCTCCAGATTTGGTGGCAGCCCCCCCTTATAGGCTGTATGAGTAATAATAAATATTACTTACTTACATTATATGGCATCTGTTAAGACACTTGAAAATAATTGATTAAAGGTCGGTCTTTAAAATACTGAACACTTACTAACAACTTCAACTATGAAGCTTATAGCATGATTATTAACTGCTTCTTCATATTTAAACCAATAGTTCTTTGGATGAATTTTTATGATTCTCTCATGTACCATGGCAATTTCTTTAAAAAGTCCTAAGAATGAATGTGCTTCAAATCCTGTTGGTGTGGAACATCCTGGAACATAGAATATTGCTTTTTTTATTTTTGTTACTAAGAGTATTGGTAGTCCGGGATGCACGCTACTGTCAGTCAACAGCTGTACGCATGAAATGGGCGGAGCAGAAGTGAGTTTGCGAATGCACATTCGATGTTGCCCTTGTTTCAGATATAGCAAAAAAAAGATATATATTATGTACATCCTAGGATATGTAAGAAGCAGAGGAATAAAAAGGCAAATAGTATGAAAGCCCTGTATGGTGAATCTATAGATAACAGAGTCATCTCCAATAACTTAGAAGGTGGAGCAAAGCCTGCATCACTGAATTAAAGCCCATTTAGCCTGGTATCTGTGCATAGGAAAATGCTGGCATCACACTGCTAAGGAAGAATATTGAAATGTCTAAAATGAAATGCACTGCTGGAGACCAAATAACATGGATCACATAATTCTCCTGCCTCCAACTTTCCCACCTGTCTCTCTCTCTCTCTCTGCAATATTATCCTTTCAAATTAATGTACTAATTTAATGTACTAATGTTCTCTCAGCGACAAAACCAGGTTTAACTTAGCAAGGCTCTGACAGAGTCTCACAAATTAGGTTCATAGTTCATAGGTTGACAGACAGTTTTGGGTTGAGACGTGCTGAGACAGAATTATTAGGCTTTAAGGTACACAATTTATTTTTTTATTTTACATTTGTTGACCGGGCTGGTCCAACTGGACATATGTCCACTTTCAGCAGAGGCCCGGGAAGAAAAGCTCCAGGTCAAAACATTAATACACTTTAAAAACATTAAAAAACAGAGATACAGATTTTAGCTCAGAGAAAAATAATAATAGTATTAGCATATTTTTACAGTAACAACAATAAGCAATTAATTACAAATAGAGGGTGCTCAAATTGGGGATGAATGCAGAAAAGTAAGTTTAAGTAAGAAAAGTAAGTTTAAGAAAGATTTTATTTAGGATAAATGAAAGTAGTAGGAACAAGTAGCAGCTAGTCAGGGTTAGTACAGGGGCAGTGCCAGTGAGTCACGAGGGGAGCTTTTAGTTGGGATTTGAAACAGGGAAGAGAGGAGATAGCAGTGAGGTTGGCAGGAAGGAAGTTACAGGCTTTTCCTATTGAGTTTGAAAACAAGGAGTCATCTGCCAAGTTGGTGGATTTACAGGTTGATATAAGAAGTTTGATAGAAGAACGCAGGCTTTTTAGGTTGTAATAAGGGTAGTAAGTATAGGGGTGTTGTTAGGTTTGTAGAGGATTTTATGGGCTAAGGAGAGCTGGTGAAATAAAATCAGATTTTGCAGCTCAAGCCATCCCAATTGTTTTAAGTTTAAGGAGTGGAGAGTTCTAAAGGTGGAGCCAGAGGCAAATCTGGCAATACTGTTGTAGGCAACAGCCAGTTTGGTGAGGTTAGTTTTGGACAAATATGTGTAAATAGGGGAGGCGTAAAGGAGGGTAGAAATCAGATGGGAATGGGCAATGGTAGTTCTGGCAAGTGGTGTAAGAAATAATTTAATTCTAAACAGGGAGCCTAGTTTTCTGTTAACTAATTTTGTAGTGTTGTTAATGTGAGAATCAAAGCATAGGTTGTTGTCTATCTCTACTCCAAGGAGCCTGGTGGAAGGGTCAGGTGATATGTTGATGCCATTACTAGACAAGACAAAGAAGTAGAGTGGTGGGAATTTACGGGTGGGGGAGAAAAGTAACAGTTTGGTTTTCTTTGCATTTAAGATTAAGCATCGTTTTAGGAACCATGTTTCAATGATTTGGAAAGTCTGTTGGGTGATAGAGTGCAGTTTGGAGGGGGATGAGGCAGAACAAATCAAAGTAGAATCATCCGCATATTGTGTACAGGTTGCAGAGGGAATACTGGTATGAAGACCATTAATAATGATAGAGAACAGAAGGGGGCCAAGTATTGAACCTTGGGGGACTGTAAGGGTAATGGGAAGGAGGTTGGATAAGTTGTTTTGCCAACGCACTGCCTGTTGTCTGTTATGAAGATATGACTCGAACCACTTTATAGCACTAGGGTCAATTGCAAAAGTTATAAGTAAGTTTATCAATATATGGTGACTGACCATATCAAAGGCACAAGGAAAGGGAATTCATGGCAGAGAGGTGCAGAGAAGAAGTAACTCTGGATTTCACGTGAGTCTATAACTTTTTATTGTTTTCTGTATTAGCATGGTTGTCAGGTTTCAAGAACAGCATGTC